>NC_088224.1:27455217-27667717 GCF_036934945.1 Oncorhynchus masou masou | reverse complement strand
GAATGGCTTTTCTGATTCTAAAAAAGTTGGATAATGTGATAGACTCATTTGACTTGTGATGGCTAGACTATATGTAAAAGAATGAAAGCATATTTATTTAGAACATTTCTGAGGTACACTTAGAAAAAAAGGTTCTAAAAGGGTTATTTGGCTTTCCCCTTAGGATAACTATTTTTGTTTCCAGGTAGAACCCTTTTACGTTCTAGATAGCACCTTTTTTCTATGTAAGCTAGCTGCCATTTCATACACAGTATGAAGATTAACCGTTACTTTGCATAGTTTTCTGACAAAAACGTAGGAAGTACAGCTTTTCAGACGTATTCCTCTGTGTATCCTTTGGTCCATGGGTATCCACAGAGGTCGGTGTTGGATAACCCTGCGCGTAAATGTGTTTAAGCAGTTAATGTCAATAGCTTAACCTGTTTTTGAATTTATGCGTAACATACATTTACAGCCTTTGACTTGCCGCCGATTGAATAAACAGTTCGTAAGAGCCGAGCAACCTTTGTACGCTATGTCTGGCTGCTGATGTAAGACATCAGGGAAAGGCGATGAGCGTGCGATTTACAGTCATCTATATAAACGCCCGCGCCCCTAAATATTTATGTCTTAACCGTGTCAACTGAACAAGCGCTTAAATCATTAAACTGGAGTTTCCTGTCTACCACGTACAGCCTGACTCCAGACAACCTTGTGCACCTGCCCCTGACTCGGAGGAACTGCTGTCTCGCGCTCAGCATCTGCAAACCGTCGATAGGTCGGTGCTCGCGCCAGAAATCATAAGCACCAGTTTACCTCGTGCTCTACACTGTCGCTGATCCGTAGGAAGGGTCGTGCTTTCAGGCAAAGGTGAGACCGGAGGTGAACAACGCGCCAACTGACAAAAACAGCCTATTACCCGGAGAATAAATGATACTAGGATGACATCTGTGGCGGGGGGCTGCCGGTAAGTTATTTAAAACGATGTCAAATGTGCCTCTAGTCTGTGTCAACGTTCTAAAGTCTACTATGTTTATACCATAAATAGCCTTTGTGGACCCCCCCCCCCCCCAAAGTGTCGTTAGAAGGTGAATTAAACAATTCTCTTAAGTTATTTACTGAGGTCATACTGTTTAACAGCGTGTCCGCTGTGATGATGATGTCTAAATATGCCCGTCGTGGAGATGTGTGTAGGTGGGTGCTCAGCCTGTCGTTTCGGTCCACACCCGTTGAAGGAGACTAGACTGAAGTAGGTCACACTATGCTCTCGGGAGGCTTTCTTTGATATACCTGATGATATCTGACTTCGATAGTTGCTGCGTCTGGAATAGGCGAATAGCCTATGCTTGGCTTGAGTCGAAGTAGGCTCGTCTAACATTTCTGTTGTTGTCGTTATTGACATCACATGCAGTTGCTTAGTGTTGTCTGCAGTATGGACATTTTTGTTATGAAACAGTTTGTTTTGTTGATGATGATGATGAGTAGACAAAAAGTATCTTCCAGTTCCTTAGCAGTGGCCAACTGTATAGTTACAGTCATAAATGAAAGAGTAATGGTATAGTAATACATTACATGTCTGGCTGACAGCTTCACTGCCTTCCGTTTTTGTATGATTCCTTTGGAAATCTCTATTGCAGATAAGCAGGCCAAGTGCTCCAACTAGGGCTCATTATTTGATCTGAGGAGCTTGTTAGATGTTTATCAATCAAGCAATCCAATTGATTTATAAAGTCTTTCTTACATCTGCTGAGGTCACAAAGTGCTGTACAGAAACCCAGCCTAAAACTGCATCCATGTTGTATAATAAGACATGGATAAATGGATGTCAGAAAGATGAAAAACATAACAATTTTGAGGGACTCTTCTCGGTGCTGCTCATCAAAGTGTAACTGCCTGTATAAAGGATGCAACCGTGTTAGAAACACAGAAATAGAACCCATGTGCGGCATAATCAACACAGAACATGTGAGATCTCTGACCTGACACAATTTAGAGATGTAAAGGCATCTTTGCAAGAAGCATCTCTCCCTCTCACCCCCCTCTTTTTCATTCTCTTTTTCTCAGTCTCTGTTGCCCTCCCTGTCTCTCTCCCTCTGACCCCCCTCTTTTTCTCAGTCTCTGTTGCCCTCCCTGTCTCTCTCCCTCTCACCCCCCTCTTTTTCTCAGTCTCTGTTGCCCTCCCTGTCTCTCTCCCTCTGACCCCCCTCTTTTTCTCAGTCTCTGTTGCCCTCCCTGTCTCTCTCCCTCTCACCCCCCTCTTTTTCATTCTCTTTTTCTCAGTCTCTGTTGCCCTCCCTGTCTCTCTCCCTCTCACCCCCCTCTTTTTCATTCTCTTTTTCTCAGTCTCTGTTGCCCTCCCTGTCTCTCTCCCTCTGACCCCCCTCTTTTTCTCAGTCTCTGTTGCCCTCCCTGTCTCTCTCCCTTTCACCCCCCTCTTTTTCATTCTCTTTTTCTCAGTCTCTGTTGCCCTCCCTGTCTCTCTCCCTCTCACCCCCTCTTTTTCATTCTCTTTTTCTCAGTCTCTGTTGCCCTCCCTGTCTCTCTCCCTCTCACCCCCTCTTTTTCATTCTCTTTTTCTCAGTCTCTGTTGCCCTTCCTGTCTCTCTCCCTCTCACCCCCCTCTTTTTCATTCTCTTTTTCTCAGTCTCTGTTGCCCTCCCTGTCTCTCTCCCTCTCTCTTTCTTTCACCTCTCTCTCTTTTTTTCTCTCATTTCCCTCTCATTTTCCCCTCTCTCAACCCTCATGCTCTCTCCCTCTCATCCCCCTCTCTCACCCTCATGCTCTCTCCCTATCACCCTCATGCTCTCTCCCTCTCACCCCCTCTCTCACCCTCATGCTCTCTCCCTCTCACCCCCCTCTCTCACCCTCATGCTCTCTCCCTCTCACCCCCCTCTCTCACCCTCATGCTCTCTCCCTCTCACCCTCATGCACTCTCCCTCGCACCCCCCCCTCTCTCCCTCTTTTTTTCTCAGTCTCTGTTGCCCTCCCTGTCTCTCTCTCACTCTCCCTCTCTCTTTCTTTCACCTCTCTCTCTTTCTCTCATTTCCCCCTCATTTCTCATCCCCCTGCCTGCCTGCTGGGTAAAAATGTAATTTTAGGCAGCAGCATTACTGTACCTGTATCAGACAGCCGGGCAGTCTCTTCCCTCTCTCCCTCTACTCTCTTCCTCTCTCCCTCCTGCAGGCTAGGCATGGCTTGGCGCTAGCTGCTCTCCTTTTCAAAGCTAATTTCCAATGCCTTTCATGCCTGTTGCTGAAACCCTTTGATGTTTCTCTTACTGATGCAGCACTGACCACACTCTGCAATATGTTAATGCTCTGATTGATTTAGGAAGAGTTTAATTAACACGCTAAAATGTTAGGATATCTTTCTCAACTGCAGTGTTCTCAGAGTATTGTATTCTGTGGAGTAGAACAGAATAAAACTTCAGAACTTTGGGCTCACAGAATGATGTGAAATTATATTCAAGGAGCTCCATGGTGGAATTCTTATTAGAATTCTTGTGTGGTATCATCCAACTTAGTTCTGCGAGCCAAGCAGATTGCAAACCTTGGCAAGTTGGTAATGAAGATATTGTTTATCTGTGATCATGATTAAGACGTGAGCCATGCAATATTAATGAGATGAAGAAATATATCAAAGGAGTAAACCTTGTAGATGAAATAGACTGGAGTCCTCCTTAACATTAATAATGTTGTTCATTTTATCAGCAGTTCAATGACGGCTTGCCTTTTTATTCATTACTTTTATGTGTAGCCTTGTACCTCAATCAAAGCTTTGTAATATTTACATTCCTCTTCATTATTTATTATTTACAGTATTCAAATAAATTCACACAGCATTTTTTTATATTAGAGGTAAGGTGCATTTTTCAGACATTATGACTGCATAAAAAAAATGAAGGGAAGAAAAATGTGACATGTATAGATTCTTCAATTATGTATTCACTCCATATCCTCAATGTATCTCAAAGATACAAATGATAAGAGAGCTATATATTGGTTATAATCTACTACAATACGCATTTAGTCATGTGATAACCAGGACCAGTCAGTAGGTGGCAAAGTGCTCTCAGGGATAAAAACTGATCCATCAAAAGTTAATGTTTTTCTTCATGACACTTTGTTAAAGGCACCTTTCATTTGTTACTCGGCTGCTATTTCTCTCTCCCTCTCTCTCTCTCTCTCTCTCTCTCTCTCTCTCTCTCTCTCTCTCTCTCTCTCTCTCTTTGTCTCTCGGTCCCTGTCTCTCTCCCTCTCTCTCTGTATCTCTGTCTCTCTCTCTCTCTTTGTCTCTCGGTCTCTGTCTCTCTCCCCCCTCTCTCTCTCTCTCTCTCTCTCTCTCTCTCTCTCTCTCTTCTTTGTCTCTCGGCCTCTGTCTCTCTTCTCTCTTCTCTCTCTCTCTCTCTCTCTCTCTCTCTCTCTCTCTCTCTCTCTTGTCTCTCGGTCTCTCTCTCTCTCTCTCTCTTTGTCTCTCGGTCTCTGTCTCTCTCCCTCTCTGTCTCTCTGTCTCTCTCTCTCTCTTTGTCTCTCGGCCTCTGTCTCTCTTCTCCCTTTCTCTCTCTCTCTCTCTCTCTCTCTCTCTCTCTCTCTGCCTCTCGGTCTCTCTCCTAAAAACTGATCCATCAAAAGTTAATGTTTTTCTTCATGACACTTTGTTAAAGGCACCTTTCATTTGTTACTCGGCTGCTATTTCTCTCTCTCTCTCTCTCACTCTCTCTCTCTCTCTCTCTCTCTCTCGCTCTCTCTTTGTCTCTCGCTCTCTCTTTGTCTCTCGGTCTCTCTCACCTCTCCCTCTCTCTCTCTCCTCTCTCACCTCTCTCTCTCTTTCTCTCCTCCCTCCCCTGACACTTTCTGACACTTTCATTTTGGTCTGGAGTTTATGTGTTGCCTCTCCTCTGTTGTCTCTTTATGTTAACCTTTATATATACGCACATGACTTAGACCTCATAAGGAATTTATGTCTCTTCTCTCACACACTACAAGCCAGGATCTGTTGTTCACCCACGAACAGGGTTGGGTAGGTTACTTTCTAAATGTAATCCGTTACAGTTACTAGTTACCTGTCCAAAAATGTAATACGTCACGTAACTTTATGATGACCTAAACTCAGTAATGTAATTTGATTACATTCCATTACTTTTAGATTACTTTCCCCTTAAGAGGCATTAAAAGAAGACAAAAATATATGTTACCAATTGAACAACATCTACTGCAGGATAAATCAATGTAAAAGTTTATACAGCTAGCCATATGTGGATGTTAAATTTTACTTTATGGGTTGGTAATGTAAATGTTATGTTGGCTTCTTCTAACCCATTGCTTTCTACTACATATAATAATACGATTAAATTATATCTTTATATTAAAAACCGAGTCTATCAGAATTCCAGTCATTCCAATAAATGTTATACCCCTTGATCTTCAAGAGTAGGACTTGGATATCTGGAACTATGGATTAGCCAAATTGTTTTACCTTAGCATAACCCCAAAACTAAGGACTTATTAGCCAGCCCTACTCTGTTGTTTATGATTTTGTTGTCATGGAGGACTGATTGGGCTCATTGATTCGAGTTGAAAAATAAATGCTGCGCTCATGGAATGGCATGCTTTGAGCACTACTGAAGAAAAACGGCCCAGTTGTATTCCATAGGCTTGGATCCACACTGTGCAACTGTTGCAAGAGCACAATCTTCACTGGCTGTCCAACTGGTTTCAAAAACAATGATTCATAGGCAGTTTAAACTTCTTGAATTCAACCATTTTTGGGTTCAAATACACATTTAGATTTGTGAACAGCCATCCACAACAACCACAATCTGTAAGGCGCAAATAGCTAAATGAGAGAGCAGCAGTGTGATTCACATCAAAGCACCATGTAGATATCAATAATAAGTGATATCCGTATCGCGGTAGACTAAAACACTGCGGTCATCCTTACCTCCAAGCGTTTATTCAAGTTGGATAATCTTTGGATGCCGACAGCAGTCGGACCATTAGAAGACATAGCTTGGACTGCAGCCTACAAAAACCTATTCCTGCTCTTTTCCCACCATCCATCAGACTCAATCAGGTGGAACAAACTTAAACTTGTGCCTTTTTTCAGTACTGGTTTGAATGTCATTGAGAAAACAGAAGTGTCAAATAAAAAGCACAATTTATAGTCCAATATTTAGGGGAAGTGGGATTGGGGGGCAAGTTTTTAAATTGTGCAGTATTTATCAATCATAATAAGAGTCTGGTAGCAGCAGTTGTGATGAGTGTGCGTGTGTGAGTGCATGTGTGCTAAGGTGCAGAGAATCAGAGCAGGTGGTCAGTCCAGTTCAAGTGTTCAGCAGTCTGATGGCTTGTAGTTAGAAACTGTCTCTGAACCTGTTGGTATCAGACCTCATGCTCCATCTGCCCAATGGTAAGTGAGTGAACAGCTCGTGGCTGGGATGTGCGGGGTCCTTGATGATGCTGCGGGCCTTCCTCAGGCACCGTTTCAAGTAGATGTCCTGGATGGGTGGGAGCACGGTCCCAGTGATCTACTGGGCCGTCTTCACCACCCGCTGATGGGCTTTGCGGACGTGGATGTAGCAATTCCCATACCAGGCAGTGATGCAAACGGTCAGGACACTCTCGATGGTGCAGCGGTAGTATTTGGGGAGGACCCGTTGTGGCATGCCGAATTTCTTCAGCCACCTTAGGATGTCCGCCTTAGGATGTAGAGACACTGTTGCGCCCTCTTAACACGTGTGATGGTGTTGTTGGTCCATGTCAAGTCCTCGTGATGTGGACAGCGAGGAACTTAAAACTGCTGACTCTCTATACTGCAGTCCCGTTGATATGGATCGGGGCATGTTCCCTCCTCTGCTTCCTTAAGTCAACAATCAGCTCCTTTGTTTTGCTGATGTTGAGGGAAAGGTTGTTGTCCTGGCACCACAATGCCAGCTCACTTACCTCCTCCCTGTAGGCTGACGTTATAGCCTTGTTTTAAAATGGATTAAAAAAGAAACACACACACACACAATACCCCATAATGACAAAGCGAAAACAGGTTTTTAGAAATGTTTGCAAATTGATAAAAACAAGACAGAAATACCTTATTTACATAGATGTTAAGACCCTTTGCTATGAGACTCGAAATTGAGCTCAGGTGCATCCTGTTTCCATTGATCATCCCTGAGATGTTTTTACAACTTGATTGGAGTCCACCTGTGGTAAATTCAATTGTTTGGACATGATTTGGAAAGACACACACCTGTCTATATAAGGTCCCACAGTTGACAGTGCATGTCAGAGCAAAAACCAAGCCATGAGGTCGCAGGGATTGTCCGTTGAGCTCAGAGACAGGATTGTGTCGAGGCACAGATCTGGGGAAGGGTACCAAAAAATGTCTGCAGCATTGAAGGTCCCCAAGAACACAAGAACACAGTGGCCTCATCATTCTTAAATGGAAGAAGTTTGGAACCACCAAGAGTCTTGCAAGAGCTGGCCGCCAAACTGAGCAATTGGGGGGAGAAGGGCTTTGGTCAGGGAGTTGACCAAGAACCCGATGGTCACTCTGACAGAGCTCCAGAGTTCCTCTGTGGAGATGGGGGAACCTTCCAGAAGGACAACCATCTCTGCAGCACTCCACCAATCAGGCCTTTATGGTAGCGTGGCCAGATGGAAGCCACTCCTCAGTAAAAGGAACAACAAGATTCTCTGGTCTGATGAAACCAAGATTTAACTTCTTGGCCTGAATGCCAAGCGTCATGTCAGGAGGAAACCTGGCACCATCCCTACGGTGAAGCATGGTGGTGGCAGCATCATGCTGTGGGGGTGTTTTTCAGCTGCAGGGACTGGGAGACTAGTCAGGATCGAGGCAAAAAGTACAGAGAGGCAACGCAGGAGTGGCTTCGGGAGTCTCTGAATGTCCTGGAGTGGCCCAGCCAGAGCTCGGACTTGAACCCGATCAAACATCTGAAAATAGCTATGCAGCGACGCTCTCCATCCAACCAGACTGCTTTTGAGAAGATCTGTAGAGAAGAATGGGAGAAACTCCCCATATACAGATGTGCCAAGCTTGTAGCGTCATACCCAAGAAGACTCAAGGCTGTAATCTCTGACAAAGGTGCTTCAACAAAGTACTGAGTAAAAGGTCTGCATACTCATGTAAATGGGGTATTTATTGTGTGTAGATTGATGTAGATTGATGAGGGGAAAAAAAACAATTTAATCAGTTTTAGAATAAGGCTGTGACGTGATAAATGTGGAAAAAGTCAAGGGGTCTGAATACTTTCCAAATGCACTGTAGGTGTTCCTCTTGTCCAAATGTATTACTGCCATGTGAATAGCGATGGAAATGGCATCTTCCATGGATCTGTTGGAGCGGTAGGTAAATTAGAGTGGGTCCAGCGTGCCTGGCATGCTGGCCTTAATGTAGGCCATGACCAGCCTCTCCAAGCACTTCATCAAGTTGAGTGTGACGTGGTCATTTGGGCATGTCACCTTTATTTCTTGGGCACTGGGGCGATGGTGGTTTCCTTGTGGGGACTGCAGCCTGGGACAGGGATCGGTTGAAGATGTCAGAGAAGACTCCTGCTAGCTGGTCAGCACACACTCTGAGGTTGGCCAGGGATGCCGCCTGGGCTGGCGAATTTGTGAGTATTCAGTCTTTTGAGAGTTTTCCTCCCAGGGATGTTAGAGTAGCATGTTAATGTAACAGATGTTTGCTGTCAGCCGTGGGATTTGAACCGAGGGGGGAGGAGGGAAGGGGGAGAAGAGGAGGGTAGATGATGGGATAGGAGGGGAGAGGTGGGGAAAGGAGGGAGTAGGAGAGGAAATGAAAGGGGGAGGGGAGGATAGGAGGGGGGAGGAGAAAAGAGGAGGAGAGAGAGAATAGTAGGGGAGAGGAGGGGGAGGGGAGGGAGGGGAGAGGATAGAATAGGAGAGGAGAGGAGAGCTGGGGAGATGTTAGACAATGAGATGTCAAACATCAAAAGGTTTGAATTTAGATCTGTGATGGCTTCATCTCCGAACCTATTTCTGTCAGCAGAATGAAAGGAATAGACAAAAGCTATTTTTTATTATCTTGTTCTGTATCCTAGTTTCCTAAATTAATCCCTTGCCACCTACTGTATAATGTAATATATTAAAAGCACGAGGAGAAGCATCGTTAAATATGATTCAACTGAACATATATGGAACATCTATAGATTTTACACTCCCAAGATATATTTGATTGTACATATGCTAATTCATCACCTTAATTACACATTTTACAAATACCAACGATACTGCAACAGACAGCAAAATAACACTATAATTAAAATCTTATCGAGAAAGGAAAACCGAGTAAGATGAACCATGTATTATGGATAGTCAGTCAGTGAGTGAGCAGAGAGAGATAAAGAGATGGAGAGAGAGGGAGAGAGAGCCAGAGAGAGATGGAGAGAGGGAGTGAGAGAGCCAGAGAGGGAGAGAGATGGAGAGAGCCAGAGAGAGATGGAGAGAGAGAGAAAGAGAGAGCCAGCGAGAGATGGAGAGAGAGAGAAAGAGAGAGCCAGAGAGAGATGGAGAGAGAGAGAAAGAGAGAGCCAGAGAGAGATGGAGAGAGAGGGAGAGAGAGAGAAAGAGAGAGAGAGAGAGAGAGAGAGAGAGAGGGGAGATGATGAGAAAGAGAGGAGAGCAGATTAGAGCGAAGGCTTTGATGCCAGTCCCAGCTCTGGGAATCCTCCTGTGCCTTGAGGGAAAAACTCCCCTCCTCCTCTCCTCCCTACACCCCCCCACACAGCATCAATAATGAATGGAAGATATCTTGTTCAGTGGAATGCGGAACTGAGCTGGCATACTGATTTCTTTCTTTAACGTTGTCAGTGAGTGAACCTTATGTAAAAATTGCATCAGGGTCAGGGCTGTGGCGGTCACAAAATTGCATTCATTCTGTGATTGTCAAGCAAATAACTGCTGGTCTCACGGTAATTGACCGTTAATTAACATAAACACATTTAGCATTTCCTACAAGCCACTGATGCAGTCTAATAAATCCATGTAATATAGCCTACACCTTCACAATAATTCCATTATTTATTTTAGACAAGTTTAGAGAACCATGATATGAAGAAAATGTAGCCTATTTCAGAAGAACAGAATAGCATACCCTGAGTTGTCCTTATGTTAGGCCCTGATCTGGCTATGCCATATGGCTGTGGGCTACACTAGTTCAATTAGCAGACAAGAGTTTCTTAAAATTCCGTGGCATTATTTTATATTATTTTATATTATGAAGAATACAATTGAACACAGCTGAATAAAATAGAAAGGATATTTTCTTTAAACGATTTGAGGGAGTGCACACATGCGGCTATTCTGTGTCAATCTACTTTCTCCCATAGTACAAAAGGTAACCTATTCTATTCTGTGAGAGAAATAAATATTCCAAACATAGTCTGAGATAGTTGTGGGATGCGATAGATCCCAAATGAAAAGAACCACTCGCATCAAAAAAAACCAAAGTTTTTACGTAATGAGGGTGAAGCAACAGATCAGAACGTTTGGCTTAAAATGTTGATAAACTAATAGGCTATTTCTTCACATTATAAGAGCAGCAATGCCCACACGACATTAGGCTATAAGCGCAAAGTGCATTTTTATGGTGAAAATTATCTTCCCAAACTTGAAACTCACGCGCTGCTTATGTTTGCCAGTTAGGCTCTACACCCCTTGTAAAGCGGATTAATTTATTTGCCCACTTTAGTTGTGATACAAACCTGATCAAAACACATAGGGCTATGGGCTAGGATATATGAGGTGTGCGAATATGAATAGAAAAAGTTGCAACAAAAAGGCATTGTTTCTTGACTTATCCTGGGCATCATTCACAAGTGCTAATATATAATTCACAAGTGATAGGCTAAGATTGTCACCCATCAGACTATTCTTGATTTCATCTTGTCTTTACATATACTAAATAATATATGTGTGTCATTTGTTTTGGTTAAGAATGGACCCTTATCCCATGTACCTGTCCTCAAAACAGGTGCAGGGGAACAAATACATGTCATCTATGTACTTAAATAGCGAATGGAGGATGCTTTTCCTATGGATCATTTTCATGCCAGCCAGGTAGGCTATACTCCTGTTGTAAAGAGAACCAATGTGCTTAATATTGTGAAATAAATATAGAAGGCCTAGCATAGAAAGCTGATGGGATCCTCCTATTTTTAATAGAGGCCATCACTCTGTTTTCTCACACAATTGCAAAGCCTTTAGAAATGTTGCGCAAGTTGAGCTCATGGCTCTCATGAAGTGTTTGATTAGATTTTCTGATTAATCACTCAGACGTCAATGCAAATGTAGAGGGACAATAGAGTACTGAGTACCAGGCAGCTAGAAAGTTTGGTAGGCTGTTAATGACCAGCATCAGAGCTTGGAGAAGCCTAATTACCGTGGCAAAACGATCACGTGGAATTTGACAGCCTTCGTGACTCGTGACTCGTGACCGCCGGTGTGGCGGTAGTACGGTCACCGTAAAAGTTCTAATCAGGGTCTGTGTTTGCTGGGCTCGTTGGTTCGTGAGTGTTGCCAATTTATGGAAATAGAAGTAAAAGAGTGTGTTAAACACAAATAATACACCTTCCGGCCTTCTTTTTTTTCTCCACATGTTTTTCTCAGATGTGTGTTTCAATTACATAGTTATTATACTGTAATTACATAGTAACTATCAGTGTAAGTACATTATTATTACCATAGCCCTTGCTGTGAAATGTATTTTTTTCAAGGTCTCTGAATCCTATCATGATCTGGAGGTCTTTCAGCGTTGACTTCTAAATTATTATAATCTACTTTATTTCGTGCTTATTGATAACACAAACCCTCTTCTTCAGTTCAGAGTGTAGTCTACACTAAGCGATGTGGATGAATTAATCAAACATGTGAAGCTAGTTTCTCACCTCTTTACAAAACCATCTATTAAACACTTATGACACGTTTCTCTGCATCTGAAGGGAGAAGAGAACCCAGAGTTAATTCAATGTGATGGTTATGTTAGACATGGATCCACCACTGGCTCTTTCATGTTCCGCTACTGAGCTACACTCCCCCTCCTCTTGCCGTATAACTATTTTAACAGAGAGAAGAGAGAGAGAGTGAGGGTTGGGGGAAGGACAGAGTGAGAGAGAGAGAGAGAGAAAGAGAGAGAAAGAGTGACAGAGAGAAAGGAGAGGTGTGCTGGGATTTCTCTGCTCAGCAGATGTTATTTGAAGGGCATGTTATTCTGCTTTAAATACAGTGTTCATTAGCAATGCAAATCATTTCCCATGCTCATCTGAACAATCCTCTGTTACCTAATGCTCTGGCATCGCCGCCACGTGCAACTGCGGTATGGGTACGGGCACGCCACTGGTACTATAGCAAGAGAGCGCTCGATTCCTTATTTCGCTCCCATCTCTCTCAGCCTTCACCAAGTCTGTCCTGTTCTGTTCAACAAGCATCTTTTGAGAGGATGAGGTTCTCTAACACTCTTTTCATACTATAGAGCCGACCCAAACTGTTTGATTCTGGCTCAGCTATACAAGCCAGCACAGTACAGCTCTACTTGGCTTGGCTCAGTTGTGTGAAAAGGGTACACTCTTAGAAAAAATGATTCCAAAGGGGTTCTTCGGCTGTCCCCATAGGAGAACTCATTTCGGTTCCATTTAGAACCATCTGTGGAAGGGTTCAAGATGGAACCCAAAAGGGTTCTACCTGGAACCATAAAGGGTTCATTAAAGGGTTTTCCTATGGGGACAGCCAAATAACCCTTTTTATGGTCTAGATAGCAATTATTTTCCTAAAAGTTTCTCTCTCTTCAGTCTGTCTTGTTCAATGTCTTTAAAGTTGATTTACCTTTCATGCACATTGATTTCGTCACATTTCACTGTTGTGAGCACAGCATTAAGTCTGGTTTAACCAGCCTACAAGTTAATGGGACTGCAGTTGCAAATACAAGCGTGCTGCTTGATGTAGGAACAACTCACACCACAAAACCATATTTGAATCCCCCTCGCCTAAGGCCATGCAGAGAAGGCAGAGAACCATTAATGGAGGAAAAATAGAAAGAAAATAGTTTGATTTACTTTTCATGTTATGTAACTGTTTTGATGAGAGAAACGGGATGTTTTTTTATAATCAAAGTTTACTCTCAGCAGCAACCAATAGTATGTGAGTATTTAGTTTTGTAACCATGAGTCATATACTGTATTTATATTAGTGTGCAAAATGTGTGTTATCTGAGTCATGAATACAGTAGTCTATATCCGTCAGTGGTTTGATTAACACCAAGTATTTAGTATTTACATGTAATAGCTGTCTCACAGAGGATGTGTGAGTGTGAGTTTGTCTGTGTGTTTGTGTGTGCATGTGTTGTGTGTGTGTGTGTATTGTGTAAAGGGCAGATTTTTTGGCCTAAACCGTATGCTCAGAGTATTTGAGAATATATAGGCCTATATACAGCATATAGATGTAACTTTGCAATCCTGTTCGGATCGGTCACCCTCCTCTCTTCCTCATCCCTTCATCCTGTCATCCTCCTCTCTGGGTGTGGAAGAAATGTGGATTCAGAGTTAGGCTAGCCTGATACTGCTGTTGGTGAGACATTCAGAGTTAGGCTAGCCTGATACTGCTGTTGGTGAGGCATTCAGAGTTAGGCTAGCCTGATACTGCTGTTGGTGAGACATTCAGAGTTAGGCTAGCCTGATACTGCTGTTGGTGAGACATTCAGAGTTAGGCTAGCCTGATACTGCTGTTGGTGAGACATTCAGAGTTAGGCTAGCCTGATACTGCTGTTGGTGAGACATTCAGAGTTAGGCTAGCCTGATACTGCTGTTGGTGAGACATTCAGAGTTAGGCTAGCCTGATACTGCTGTTGGTGAGACATTCAGAGTTAGGCTAGCCTGATACTGCTGTTGGTGAGACATTCAGAGTTAGGCTAGCCTGATACTGCTGTTGGTGAGACATTCAGAGTTAGGCTAGCCTGATACTGCTGTTGGTGAGACATTCAGAGTTAGGCTAGCCTGATACTGCTGTTGGTGAGACATTCAGAGTTAGGCTAGCCTGATACTGCTGTTGGTGAGACATTCAGAGTTAGGCTAGCCTGATACTGCTGTTGGTGAGACATTCAGAGTTAGGCTAGCCTGATACTGCTGTTGGTGAGACATTCAGAGTTAGGCTAGCCTGATACTGCTGTTGGTGAGACATTCAGAGTTAGGCTAGCCTGATACTGCTGTTGGTGAGACATTCAGAGTTAGGCTAGCCTGATACTGCTGTTGGTGAGACATTCAGAGTTAGGCTAGCCTGATACTGCTGTTGGTGAGACATTCAGAGTTAGGCTAGCCTGATACTGCTGTTGGTGAGACATTCAGAGTTAGGCTAGCCTGATACTGCTGTTGGTGAGACATTCAGAGTTAGGCTAGCCTGATACTGCTGTTGGTGAGACATTCAGAGTTAGGCTAGCCTGATACTGCTGTTGGTGAGACATTCAGAGTTAGGCTAGCCTGATACTGCTGTTGGTGAGACATTCAGAGTTAGGCTAGCCTGATACTGCTGTTGGTGAGACATTCAGAGTTAGGCTAGCCTGATATTGCTGTTGGTGAGACATTCAGAGTTAGGCTAGCCTGATACTGCTGTTGGTGAGACATTCAGAGTTAGGCTAGCCTGATACTGCTGTTGGTGAGACATTCAGAGTTAGGCTAGCCTGATACTGCTGTTGGTGAGACATTCAGAGTTAGGCTAGCCTGATACTGCTGTTGGTGAGACATTCAGAGTTAGGCTAGCCTGATACTGCTGTTGGTGAGACATTCAGAGTTAGGCTAGCCTGATACTGCTGTTGGTGAGACATTCAGAGTTAGGCTAGCCTGATACTGCTGTTGGTGAGACATTCAGAGTTAGGCTAGCCTGATACTGCTGTTGGTGAGACATTCAGAGTTAGGCTAGCCTGATACTGCTGTTGGTGAGACATTCAGAGTTAGGCTAGCCTGATACTGCTGTTGGTGAGGCATTCAGAGTTAGGCTAGCCTGATACTGCTGTTGGTGAGACATTCAGAGTTAGGCTAGCCTGATACTGCTGTTGGTGAGACATTCAGAGTTAGGCTAGCCTGATACTGCTGTTGGTGAGACATTCAGAGTTAGGCTAGCCTGATACTGCTGTTGGTGAGACATTCAGAGTTAGGCTAGCCTGATACTGCTGTTGGTGAGACATTCAGAGTTAGGCTAGCCTGATACTGCTGTTGGTGAGACATTCAGAGGAGTGGTGCAATACAGTACTTACATTTGGAGACTTGCAAACTGAAGACCACAGCAAGAAATTACTACCACAAACCTTTCTCTCTCCTACTCGCCCATTTCTCTTTTTCTAGAGGTAATTACAGACCCTGTTCAAACACCATCCCTTCCCCTCCCCAAAACACACACACACACACACACACACACACACACACACACACACACACACACACACACACACACACACACACACACACACACACACACACACACACAACAACATGCTTCCTTTATTAACCATTATGTAGGCGGCCAGCCTTAATGAACCAAACTGAATAAATCTGGTTAACAACACATTCATCCCACTCGCTCCTCACGCTCCAAAGGTGTTCTTCTCTCTTTGTGGAATAACAGTTCCGGTAGAGACCTAGGAGACCGTTAATTACGGCGGGTCTAAGTGAAGCTCAGAGTTCAAACTCCTCTCCTCTTCCTGCTTCATCCTTAGAACTTAGAACTCAATATTTTCATAATAAATACCGTTACTTGAGATGTTAAGTATCACTTGCATGTCTTTCACTCTATAATGACAATCACTCTCACAATGAGGGAGTGCTTATTATGTTGCCTTTTTATTTCCAGCTGATTATATTTAAGTCAAACCAGTAGTTTTTCTCCCCAGTTTGCAGTGTGTGTGTGTGTGTGTGTGTGTGTGTGTGTGTGTGTGTGTGTGTGTGTGTGTGTGTGTGTGTGTGTGTGTGTGTGTGACGTGTACATAGAGGATGTGTGTACTGTTGCCTGCACATGTGTATGCGTTCTGTATGTGGGTTGTTGTGCGTGTTGAGAGTTTACTGGTGGCGGTATAAGTGGTGATTCACCTCTCTCTGAACTGCGGGAGTAGGTGGATGCCATTGAGGCTGTTGGTACATCCTCTTCTAGCCTGTGCCAAGCATTTGTACCCATCCACCATCCTCCACGTCTGGCACCCAGCCCAGTACCCCCTCTCCTCTCCGCTTGCTCCCCAAAGAAGAGGGGGATGGAGAGAGAGAAAATCCTCTTCAGAGATAAATGAGCAGCCTTGTGCATGTGGAGCCAGATCCATTCAATGTGTTCCTGAAAATCTCCTCTTCATTCAGCCAGCCAATGAGGACAAGACTGCCTGAACATTGCCACTGTATCATCAAGCCATTCTGTGAGCTCTCTCACCCGCCCTCCTCCCTCTCTCTCTCTCTCTCTCTCTCTCTCTCTCTCTCTCTCTAACCCTCCTCTCTCTCTCTTTCTGACCCTCATTTCTCTCTCACCCCCCCTCTCTCTCTCACCCTCCTCTCTCTCTCCCTCTCTCTCTCACCCTCATCTCTCTCTCTCACCCACCCTCCTCTCTCTCTCTCTCTCCCTCCCTCTCTCCCACCCTCATTTCTCTCTCTCTCTCTCCCTCTCTCTCTCTCTCACCCTCATCTCTCTCTCTCTCACCCACCCTCCTCTCTCTCTCTCTCTCTCTCTCTCTCACCCTCCTCTCTCTCGCTCTCTCTCTCTCTCTCTCTCTCTCTCTCTCACTCACTCACTCACTCACTCTCCTCTCTCTCGCTCTCTCTCTCTCTCTCTCTCTATCTCACACCCACCCACTCTCCTCTCTCTCTCTCTCTCTCTCTCTCTCTCTCACTCTCTTGCTTCTTCTTGTTCCCGCACCCAGCTGCTTCCTGTTGGACTTCCTGTATGGTCACATAGCAAGTTCCTGTCAGTCTGTGGAAGAAGGCCAGGGATATGTTCATTATGGAACACAATGGAAAACCTTTTGACACATTTGAAACAGAAAACATTTGTTTTTGTTTTTTATGTGACAACTTCAGGTGGTTCTTCCGTGTTCCAGTCTGGTTTCTCCTGTTTGGTGCCTATTGAATATCACTCTGCTTAGCATTCGACACAACTGAGACAGACCAGACCAGACTTAAATTAGTTCTCATCAATCTGTACGCTGTCAAGTGAAATAGCTTGATTTTGAAAGGTCTGACCCAAAAACCTGAGCAAAACAAGTTTGCTCAAATAATAGCAAGCATTGTCATTGATTAAATAATAATCTGTGCAGCAGATATACTCTTGCTACCTACATCCCATCAGCAAAACCCTCTCTCTAGTTCTCAGGATTGCTCCAGTTTCTTGGGAAAAGAAAAAGGAGAGTGCCAGAGTCCTCCGCTCGGCTCGCAGAACTCTGGAATGTTAATTAGGCCTGGTCCCTCTAGTCTCTGGAAAGCCGGGGGAGGATTTTTAACATTCCGGATCATTCTGGCTCATTTTGCGAGAACGGATGGGTTTGAATATGAGGGTGTTATATCACTCAGCAGGAGTGCTCTGGTCAGTCACAGTTTCCGCTGTATGCCTGATTACAACTAACCCTTCCTTCTGGGTAGAGAAGTAAATAGCAATATTCAAGAAGCACCAACCAACTCTGCATGATTTAACTGCTGACCAGATCAGCTGGCACAGTAGTCTCCATTGAAATCCATTGATCTGTTGGAATTGACCTTGATGCTGAAACATCTTTGCTACAAAGTTCATGATAAACAGTTGATGCTGATACAAAACTTGGTTGAGGATTATCACGCTCCCATCAGATTATACTGCTGTTGGTGACGACTGGCTAGGAACTGTCTGTGCAGGCTTCCTACTAGGGAGTTTGAGAAATTCCATGCTATTACTAGAGTCTGTAAAGCACAGGATCCCTCCATTTATCTACAGCACAAATCAAGAATGAGGAGGATTTTGCATGAACTCGTTAGTTAAAATTGGTGACAGATCAGTCAACGGGGTGGCTAGTTCAAAGCAGGTCCGTCCCTCTAACTGAGACTGAGACAGCGTTTAGTTTCCAGCTGGGTTGATATCAGACAGACGTCTGAAGACTGTGTGTGTCTCTAGCTGATGAAGGGGTCGGTCATTTGTTTGACTGTGACTCGTAAAGCTGATGTATATTTTCTCTTCTCAGAAGGGTTGCTGCGATGATCAAGCGCGTTAGGAATGACAGAACGAATCGCCTTTGAACATCAGGAGGGAAAAAAACATCAGAGTTTTCAAAATGTCAAACAATTTGTGGAGAGAGAGAGAGATTATTTATACAATCTTCAGTTGCTTCTATACAGTATGTGACCTGAATCACTCAACTTCCAAGTTAGATTTTATATTTAGTGCCACTCTGTTTAACTTGATGCTCATCAAAGCCAAGTAGATAAAGGAGGTTTTACCTTAGTAGCTTGACCCTGAATAATAGGTTTATGGTTTTCCCATACATTAGTTTAAATGTACAATATTTTCCTAATACTGCTGTGTAGCCAGCACTATACAAAACAATTAAATTCAATGGGCTGTTCTCCCTTTCCCCTTCCAATTAGTAAAAAGTGCTATCTAGTACCTGAAAGGGTGTTTCGGCTGTCTCCAGGTAGAACCGTTTTGAGTTCCATGTAGAACTCTTTATATAGAGAGTTCTACATGGAACCCAAAATAGTTCTATGTGGAACCAAAATGGGTTTTCCTGTGGCAACAGCCAAAGAACTGTTTAGGAACCCTTTTTCCAAGTGTAGTTGTACTACTAAATCTGTCATTGTAGACTGCCTGTGATAAACTCCATCACCTCTGCAGACTATAGCTTGTAGCACACACGCACACGCACACACACACACACACACACACACACACACACACACACACACACACACACACACACACACACACACACACACACACACACACACACACACACACACACACACACACACACACACACACACACACACACACACACACACACACACACAGCAGGTAGCCTAGTGGTTAGGGTGTTGGGCCAGTAGCTGAAAGGTTGATAGATCAAATCCCAGAGCTGACAAGATAAAAATCTGTCATTTTGCCCCTGAACAAGGCAGTTAATCTTGTTCTTAGGCCGTCATTGTAAATAAGAATTTGTTCTTAACTGACTTGCCTAGTTAAATAAAATAAAAAATACACACACACTGCCTTTGACCAGGTTTGAGCATTCTAGTCAGGTCTGCAGGCCCTGAGCTCTATCTAAAACGTTACACAGATCATCAGGCTTGATCCTCTTTGATCTCCAGCTCTCAGCCTCACAACCCATAGAGCAACTTCTCTTCTCATCACTGAAATCTATACTGGAGGCTTTGGACTCCACTACGTGTAGGAGGGGAATCTCAGCAAAGGATACTCAGCTTTGAGAACTGTTTTAACACTGGGAGAGAGTGCTTCGAATGATGAGTCAAGAGCCGATGCACCCTGTGCTGTCAAAAGAATACAAATGACTTGTCTCATGTTGGTTCTGTGGAGATCTGCTCTCATGTATCATACTGCTCTGTAACCTACAGTATTTTTCCAGATCTACTATGTATTTATGAACACTTTGCATTTGCTTTGCTTTTGTCCTAAAGACACTTATCTGTCCTTGCTTTTGTCCTATATATTATGTACACTTACATGTGTAGCTGTCCTATGCTTTCAGTGGGTCAGTGCCGCGGAATAAAGCCAGTGTCGCATCACTCAAAGAGCCTGACACACCTGTGCCCTTCTCCAGTGATCCTTTGAAGAAAACATGAGTACAAAAAGAGTGTGATGTGTGTGTTTGTGGGTGAATACATGCAATGTTCTTTTCAGAGGAATTCAGCAACAGAGAACGTCAAAGCACCAAAGGTCAGGGTTGCCCAGCAGCCTTGGAACAGGTTGCTTTGCTGTTTAATAAATGGTCCTCTGAACCTCTGCGATGTCTGTATGCTTCAGTGGGGACAGGACATAAACATACCATTCCTTGTCTTATACTATAGGGGTATTGAAATGCAATAGTAATTTAATCATATTCATCTCCCGTACACAGACCCTGCTGGGGGAGCACATAGCTACACACACACACACACACACACACACACACACACACACACACACACACACACACACACACACACACACACACACACACACACACACACACACACACACACACACACACACACACACACACACAGGCACACGTAAACACACACACACTCGCACAGGCACACGTAAACACACACACACTCGCACAGACACACACAGGCTCCCCCTCTTTCCTCTCTCCCTTCCCCTCCCTCTCTCTGCTGTACAGGGTGATGGATTGTGACCTTACGTTCCCCTTAGGCGTTGTCATTGTGCCATACCATGAAGG
Organism: Oncorhynchus masou masou; assembly: GCF_036934945.1. Taxonomy (NCBI): domain Eukaryota; kingdom Metazoa; phylum Chordata; class Actinopteri; order Salmoniformes; family Salmonidae; genus Oncorhynchus; species Oncorhynchus masou. The sequence continues at coordinate 27,647,323 of NC_088224.1, read as the reverse complement.
ATGGACATGAGAACACAAACCAATGATCTTTTTCACATCCAGCAGTAAGCCTGAAGTGTGAATAATTGAATTTGTATTGAACCAAAGCTGTATTTGTCATACTTGGGCTGGCCGAGGCTGGGGCGCTCTTAGGATGCGTTCCAAATGGCACCCCATTGCCTATATAGTGCACTACCTTTGACCAGAGCCCTATGGGCCCTGCAGGAAATGTACTTGTAGTGTATGTCACAATGGCATACAGAGATTTGGGAGACAGAGCAGGAATGCGTAACAGGGATTTTTATTCAGCCAAAATAATGGCGTGCCATGTAAAGGCACGGGGACAAAGACCAAACAAACACGTAACAAAACACAGGGTAGAAACGCAAAACAAAAGAGCGAGGAGGACCTCGAATAAATCACACACGTACAATGATTATCACATGAGATGAGACCCGTAATCATCTGCGCAATCCACAATGGCACGAAAGCCAAAACACACAGCACAGGTACTCACACACACCAACGGACATCGTAACAATAATCGACCGCCAATGGAAACCAAAGGGCACACTTATACAAGTACTAATCAGTGGGAATAGGGGACAGGTGTGCGTAATGAAAGATCCGGGGGATCCGTGACAGTGTATTTTAGGTTTAAAAAGGCATCTGAAGTTTATCATTTTTATATTTCAGACTTGATTTTCCCTGACGAAAAATGTATCAACCCCTACAAACATGTCCATTAATTATAATCCACATAATAATTCACATTTCCTTTTTCGGCAGGATTATTTTCCTGCTGTAGTAAAATGGCTCAAATCCTCAATATCCTACATCTGTATATTATGTAGGGAATAGGGTGCCATTTGGGACGGAGCATTTTACCCAGCATGCTCTGCTGTGTCGTGGACTGTGGCAAACGGGTCCTTTGTCTGGTTCTTCTTATATTCTGCCTCTGCGTCTCAAAAGATACATTTTTGATGACAGGATGACGCTAGCAGATGACGCTAGCAGGATGGCGCTAGCAGATGATGCTAGCAGGATGGCGCTAGCAGATGACGCTAGCAGGATGGCGCTAGCAGATGACGCTAGCAGGATGCTTGCATTATTGGGCTGAAAAATAACTGTTACGACACAGTAATGTTTAGTCAGTGCATTATTACTAGTAAAGGCAAATGAATAGCCTAGTGCCCTCACCACTCTGCAGATTGGCAAAGATTGAAGCAAAGCACACATATGGACATGGTTTTGTCAGGCTTATTCATTACTCTCTCTGCTTTGAATCTACCGGTTGATTATCTCTCAGAACATATATTCCTTTTATTTATTATAGGTCTAATATTTAGTGAGTAAGTCATTTTGTATAGCTTACTGTTAAAAGGTTATTCTGGTCCATTCAACAGTGTGTTTTATCTATCTTTCATTAGTTCACTTTTTGTACCCTGTTACTGGATGTTCATACGCGACTTTGAAAATACTGATCAAATAGAAATAGAAAACGTAAGTATAGAACACCATGGTGCCGTCAGATAACTGTGTGACTGATGGCTGTGACCTCTGTGTTAGCATTGTATGACATCCTATAAAAGGTCATTGTGATGAAAACCAGATCCATGGACAGATGTTCTCTGTCTGTCCATCCATCCACTAAACCTAATAAACATGACCGCTCCATTCATTACTAGTACTCATTATGGAAGGAAAGGCACGTTTACAGAGAAAAAAACATGTTGGATGAAGAGATAGACCACAGATGGACACAGTCAGTCAGTCAGTCAGTCAGTCGTCTGGAATCAAGAACTCCAGGGAAAACTGGTGGTGGCTGAACGAGACTGTGGGTGTGTGTGTATCTGCGTGTGTGTATCCATAAATTTATTTTATTTTTGTGCCCTTGTCACAGACAGCTCCAGGAAGCGAAAGCCACAAACTCTCCATTTTGTCTCAACAGTGTAAAAGACTTGATTGGTACATTGATTGGTACTGGTACATTGATTGGTACTGGTACATTGACGCTGTACCAGTACCCCCTGTATATAGCCTTGCTTGTAATTTTACTGCTGCTGTTGTAATGGTTTTCTTGAGTTGAAGGAGAGGCGGACCAAAACACAGCATGGTTTCTATTCATGGTTCTTTATATTAAAGACTCTACACATGAACAGACTAACAAAACAAGAACTGTGAAAACCTAAACCATCCATATCTGGTGAAAACACAGAGACAGGACCAATCACCCACAAAACCCAACACCTAACAGGCTACCTAAATATGGTTCCCAATCAGAGACAATGACTAACACCTGCCTATGATTGAGAACCATATCAGGCCAAACATAGAAATAGACAAACTAGACATGTAACATAGAATGCCCACTCAGATCACACCCTGACCAAACAAAACATAGAAACATACAAAGCAAACTATGGTCAGGTTGTGACAGCTGTTTATTTGATACTTTTATTTTCTATTTTTTACTGAACATTTTTTTATGTTTTTCTTCTTAAAGCAATATTGGTTAAGGGCATGTGAGTAGGCATTTTTCTTCCCAGAGTATCTCTCTGTATGTGTGTGTGTGTGTGTGTGTGCGTGTGTGTGTGTGTGTGTGTGTGTGTGTGTGTGTGTGTGTGTGTGTGCGTGTGTGTGAGGAGGTAGCTATTGCTCACACTAAGCAATTATACTTCTGTTGTAGTCAGCGCATGTCACAAATACAAATTGATTTGACTTGAAACTTCACTGCTTGACATGTATGATGAAATCCTGGTTGATAATGAAACGACTGAACAAATGAACGAAACAGCACAGCAAGTAAGTGAAAGAAATAGGTTTTGATTATGTTTTACTGGTAATGGGAACATAGGTAAACGCCAACCAAATAACCTTTTGGTGTGTGTGTGTGTTTCAACTATTTAACTGTACTAGAATGCATAAAAGCCACTAGCATTTTTTATATCGGTTATCGGTTTTGGTATCAGGTTTGTTGGCAAGGACAATATTGGATATCTGTATCAGCCAATAAATGTCATATTGGTGAATTTTTTATTTTCTTTTATTTCACCTTTATTTAACCAGGTAAGCAAGTTGAGAACAAGTTCTCATTTACAACTGCGACCTGGCCAAGATAAAGTAAAGCAGTTCAACACAAACAACAACACAGGGTTACACATGGAATAAACATACATACAGTCAATAATACAGTAGAAAAAGTATATATCCCCAACTACAACATCTGTTAATCATTTACCTAACAAAAAAGTATATATAATAATTGCAGAGTACAAAAAAATATCCATGTGAGACATTTAGAATTGAAAATATGAAATTGAGCGATTACAGAAGTATAATTGCTTGGTATGAGCGATAGCTACCTCCTCACACACACACCGACTCGCGCACACCCATAAACACACACACAAACACACACACAGAGAAGCTCTGGGTAGAACTGTCTGGGTTGTACTGCAGCTAAGATCTAAAGGATAGGCCTCAAGGCCCTTTGCAGTCACACGCCAAGTAACATTTTTTATTTGAATAACAGAAAGTAAATACAAGCACAGACTTCTCGAAAGACCTGTATAACTCCATGTCCAAAAGGTGCACAGAGGGCATACCAAGGGTTGACCTTGAGCTAGCTCAGGGATCACAACCAAGTAGAACCCTACCAAGCTGCTTTCTCAAATCACTAAGCTGCTAACAGAGACACTCATGGGTGGGCAATTAAACTTAACTGCCCCTGGTGGGGCAATAGAATGTAGTAGTCATGTCAAACCAGAACTGCCAACCCTCAGTGTGTTGTGATTTATTCAATGGTTGCTTCCCAAATGGCACCCTATTCCCTATGGACCCTGGTTATAAGTAGTGCACTATAAAGGGAATAGGTTGCCATTCGGGAGATATACAATCTGATCTCATACAACATGACATGAGAGATAGAGAGGTATAATCCATGTCTAAGTCTTGTATTCAGCTGTGGATGTTAGTTCTAAGGGCCAATAAGTGAAGACAAGATGGGATATCTGATTGGTTTTATGGAACTACACTTCCCAACAAAAACGTAGGCCTACCCTGAGGATGAACCTGTAGCTTAACATCCAAAATCACCATTATTGTAGTCTTGTTTGGTCCGACTTGCTTGCGATCAGTAGAGTTCGAGTCTGGCTTGTTGTGGGACAATCATTGTTGTAATAAGAACCAGTAAGTAGGCCTACACACCCTATTGAACTGAACTAAATGTATAATTTACTATTAGTTGGTTTCATTTTTGGGGGAGGGGGGGGACTAGTAGGGCTGTGGGATGAACGCAAGCCTTGTCCTTTAACTCTTCAAACCGTAATGTGACAGATTCATTCGATTGAACCCCAGTTGTCACCAACCTGTGGACAACCATCTCTGCAGAACTTCACCAATCAGGCTTGTATGGTAGAGTGGCCAGATGGAATCCACTCCTCAGTAAAAAGGCACATGACAGCCCGCTTGGAGTTTGTCAAAAGGCACCTAAAGACTCTCAGACCATGAGAAACAACATTCTCTGGTCTGATGAAACCAAGATTGAACTCTTTGGCCTGAATGCCAAGCGGCAGGGACTGACAGATTAGTCAGGATCAAGGGAAAGATGAACAGAGCAAAGAGATCCTTGATGAAAACCTGCTCCAGAGTGCTCAGGACCTCAGACTGGGGCAAAGGTTCACCTTCCAACGGCACAATAACCCTAAGCAGACAGCCAAGACAACGCAGGAGTGGATTCGGAACAAGTCTCTGAATGTCCTTGAATGGCCCAGCCAGAGCCCGAACCCAATTATACATCTCTGAAGAGACAACACACCTGTGTAACAACGCTCCCCATACAACCCGACAGAGCTTGAGAGGATCTGCAGAGAAGAATGGGAGAAACTCCCCAAATACAGGTGTGCCAAGCTTTTAGCATCATACCCAAGAAGACTTAAGGCTGTAGTCACTGCCAAAGGTGCTTCAACAAAGTACAGAGTAAAGGGTCTGAATGCTTATGTAAATGTGATATTTCAGTTCATTGTTATTACGAATTAGCAAAGAATATATATTTATGTTTTTGCTTTGTCACTATGGGGTACTGTGTGTAGATTGATGAGGAAAACAAACAATTTATGTCACGTTCTGACCATCGTTCGTGTGTGTTTTCCTTGTTTTAGTGTTGGTCAGGACGTGAGCTGGGTGGGCATTTTATGTTGTGTGTCTGGTTTGTCTATTTCTATGTTTGGCCTGATATGGTTCTCAATCAGAGGCAGGTGTTAGTCATTGTCTCTGATTGGAAACCATATTTAGGTAGCCTGTTTGGTGTTGGGTTTTGTGGGTGATTGTTCCTGTCTTTGTGTTTGTGGCACCAGATAGGACTGGTTCGGTTTTTTCACGTTTCATATTTTGTAAATTGTTGTAGTTTCATCTTTATTAAAGATGTACAAAACTAACCACGCTGCATTTTGGTCCGCCTCTCTTTCACCAGAAGAAAACCGTTATAATTAAATTTAATTGAGGTAATATGTACGGTTGAAGTCGGAAGTTTACATACACTTAGGTTGGAGTCATTAAAAGTAGTTTTTCAACCACTCCACAAATTTCTTGTTAAAAACTATAGTTTTGGCAATTCGGTTAGGACATCTACTTTGTGCATGACACAAGTCATTTTTCCAACAATTGTTTACAGATGGATTATTTCACTTATCATTCACTGTATCACAATTCCAGTGGGTCAGAAGTTTACATACACTAAGTTGACTGTGCAGCTTGGATCCAGAAAATGATGTCATGGTTTTAGAAGCTTCTGATAGGCTAATTGACATCATTTGAGTCAATTGGAGGTGTACCTGTGGATGTATTTCAAGCCCTATCTTCAAACCCAGTGCCTCTTTGCTTGACATCATGGTGAAGGATTAAAATTGATTATGGGGGTCTTATAAAGATTTATTGATTATGTTGTTATTAATTTGCTTACGTGTCATTGTACTTATACTCACTGTATAGCTAAATATTGAGGCCTCTGTGTCTAGCTCTCTGCCAAAACCCACAGCTGTGAGAAACGGTGAGAAAAGGGACTGAGGGTGATAGCGAGACACAGAGAGACAGTGTCTGTTTTTCTCTAAAACAAGGGCAGATTTGCATACCGCTGAGACAGGTTCTCAGAAACTTTGTGTTAAGAATAACTTGTTCTTTTAGCAGCCATGCAGGTTTCGGACATAGGAGATCACACCATAAGGACGCATTCTGTCTCCTAGAGATGAATGGACTTTGGTGCGAAAAGTGCAAATCATTCTCAGAACAACAACAAAGGACCTTGTGAAGATGCTGGAAGAAGAGGGTACAAAATATCTATATCCACAGTAAAACGAGTCCTATATCGACATAACCTGAAAGGCTGCTCAGCAAGGAAGAAGCCACTGCTCCAAAGCCGCCATAAAAAAGCACATGGGGATGAAGATTGTACTTTTTGGAGAAATGTCCTCTGGTCTGATGAAACAAAAATAGAACTGTTTGGCCATAATGACCGTCGTTATGTTTGGAGGAAAAAGGGGGAGGCTTGCAAGCTGAAGAACACCATCCTAACCGTGAAGCACGAGGGTGGCAGCATCATGTGGTGGTGCTTTGCTGTAGGAGGGACTGCAGTAAGATAGATGGCATCATGAGGTAGGAATATTGTGTGGATATATTGAATCAACATCTCAAGACAACAGTCAGGAAGTTCAAGCTTGTCCATTTGGATCTTCCAAATAGTAATCTGTCTGGCCCTGCAGCCTTGTGAATGTTGACCTATTTTAAGATCTTACTCACATCGGCTACGGAGATCGTGATCACACAGTCGTCTTGAACAGCTAGTGCTCTCATGCATGTTTCAGTGTTACTTGCCTCGATGTGAGCATAGAAGTAGTTTAGCTTGTCTGGTAGGTTCGTGTCACTGGGCAGCTCGTGGCTGTGTTTCCCTTTGTAGTCTGTTATAGTTTGCAAGCCCTGACACATCTGACGAGTGTCGGAGCCAGTGTAGTACAATTCAATCTTAGTCCTGTATTGACACTTTGCCTGTTTGATGTTTCATCAGAGGGCATAGCTGGATTTCTTATCAGCTTCCAGGTTAGAGTCCCGCTCTTCGAAAGCGGCAGCTCAGTGCGGATGTTAGCGCCTAGTTGGTAGTGTGTACTAAGGCTCGAGCTGCTCAACCAGTCGGCGAAAAGCAACATCATCTACGACAGAGAACGGTTGATGATTGTTAAGGGAAATGAATTCCATTATCTTGGCATTTATGGATTTTGCCTTTAAGTTGTCACGCTGAAATGTTCTTACTCTTTCAAATGACTGCTTGACTTGAACTTGTTTAGTAGTTGGAAGTGTGCGCTTAGTTTCAGCTTTTGTTCTAAGTAGTTGCTGAATTTCTAGGGGTGACGCACTTTCAAATGAGTAATTAGGTTTGTGGTATTGAAAGATTTCTCTTTCTTCCCTCCTTGGTAAATAATAGCTGCACAAACATTGCGTGTGTCCTTTTTGTTATCTTCCTTTGAAACTTCAAAATAGGTCCACACAACAGACATTGCGGGCTAGGTTAAGTCATTACGTCATCTATCTATGTTATATAGGTATGCACATCAGCTTTGACATCGGTTTTGCAGATCGGCGTTAAACTAGACATCGGGCCGATGTTGGAATTTTTAGCTAATATCGTCCGATTCCGATATGCTTACCGATATATGGTGCGTCCCTAGTTGTAGTACCTTTTAAATGTCAAGATGTCATATGGATCTTTCGTGTTATTTTGCATTGTGTTTGTGACTATGATGAGCTCAAAAGGTACTGTATCAGCATTTAGATAAACAAACAGCTCACTCAATGGGAGTGTGTGGGCGTGAGTTACGCTTTAATGCGCGCGTGTGTGTGTGGCCTGTTGTTTAATTAGCTATAACTGTGAAGGGCTGACTGACAGGTTAACATATAGCCCATCTGGTGATCTTGATAGGTGTGTTTGAAATGGCAGTGTCACGTGTGCTCCCTCTCCGGCCCCTAGGTCACCAGGCTGCTCATTATGATGCACACCTGTCACCATCGTTACGAGCACCTGCGTGTCATCAGACTCACATGGACTCCATCACTTCCCTGATTACCTTCGTTATTGTGTCTGTTTCAGTTTCATCTCTGTGCGTTGTTTGAGGGTCTTGTTTTGTATTATGTTCCATTTATTTATTAAAACTCAGTCCCTGGACTTGCTTCTCCACTCTCAGGACACATCGTTACAGGCAGCCTACTCTGTATCTGTTTTGGACAAAAGTAGTTCTCTATGTAGGGATTAGGGTGCCATTTCAGGGACACCCATGGCAGGGCTCCCCTCCAGACTTACATTCTACCCTGGTGGCACTGGTGCCACTACGTTTTTCAGTTGGTAGGATCAACCCATAATTTGGTTGCACCCAAGAAATGTGCGCCGTCACACAATAGAAAAAATGAGTAGGCCCATCATCTTAAAGTCATTCAGTGCTTTATTGAAAAGTGTAATAGACTACTGAAATGGTATTCAAGAAATAAGTTGCTTCATGTTGTGGTTCAAAATATTTTATTTGTAACCTAATCAAGTGAATGTCTTGCATTTTGGGTTGACAGTTAGGCTATTATATTTTACTGTTAAAACAGGGCTCCAGAATTTCCAGATTTTTTTTTTTTACTAATATAATTTATTTGGGGCTAATTCACTACCAGAGTAAGTGGAAACTCAAAACACATTAGCTAGATCACTAACTCTAGATATAATACCCACTGCTAGTAGCCATGTATTAATCAAATTAACAGTACTTTTTTATGTCCCAAAAAGCATTGCAGTTATAGTCTACCGGCCAGTGAGGCCTATGCAATTGCAATGACCAATGCGCATTTCGCAGATTTTAAATCTCACAGTCATTTGCCAGACCGACCCTTCATTTTCAAGTCAGGCTGACATCACTGGTTCTGTCTACGATCTACTGTTAGCCACTGTCTGTGTGTGTTTGTAGGTGGGTATGTGTGTGTGTGTGTGTGTACGTGTCTACGGTTAACCACTGTACCTTTAGGGAACACCCACAGTGAGAGTCAGTTTCCATTTATTTGGACCAAGGAGAAGGACAGGAACTTTGATGTGCATTTCGGCACATATGGAAGCAATCTCGGACATTCCAGCAAGATTAAAGCATGCTTTCAGAAGGCATTTCACTAGCACTATTTCTGGCCATGGTGAATAGAGTTTCAAAGAAGGTATAGATTCAGTTACTGTTAATATGGGCCTGGGAGAGGAGTGAAACGCAGGTCAGAAGAGAGAGAGAGCGGGAGACAGGGGGAAAGTTAGAGAGAGCGAGAGGGATTCAGAGAGAAAGAGAAAAAAGATAGGAATTGTGAAAGAAGAGTTTGAAACAGAGCGGGAAAGAGAGTTTTAGTCGTTTGTTTTCTCTTGGGGGTTTTGTATGAATTGATTAAATGTGTCAATTGGGAAGATAATTATTTGCCTCTGACATTAGAATTCACAAAAACATGCTTACTTGCGGTTGGATGGTTGGCGCCAAGAATGGATTGTGCTAGGAACATTAGAAAATAATAAATAAGAGAGATAATGTTCTGAGACACACGTTCAACATGTGAGGTAAGGAAAAGTTCACAGAAACGTCCCGCTGTTTCAAAAAACGAGGATTTTTCTCCCCAAATCCCTCTGAGGTGTCGAGAGAAATATATTCACAGTATTTAAGGGCAGCTTCATCAAGGCAGATTTTTTCTTCCTTGACACATCGAGGACACAGTTGTCAAAAAACAAACAAAGAATTCATGAGTACCACTATTTGTGTTTTTTGGGGGATATTTTGACCACCCACCCTTCTGAGTATTCAGCATTGAAAGACATTATTTTATTGTTTACAGACCCAGTTATCTTTCAATTAGGTCTGAATTTGTAATGCATTGCATGGACATTTAGCTTTAACTGTGATCAATACTAACATATATATTTTTAAATGCCTGTAAGCATGTTTAGTGCATTAAAAAGTATTGACTTTTTCCATATTTTGTTGTTACAGACTTATTTTAAAATGGATTTTAAAACATCCCCTCAATCTACACACAATAACCCATAATGACAAAGTAAAAACAGATTTTTTGAAGGTTGAGCAAATTTATAAAAATAAATAACTGAAATATCACATTTACATAAGTATTCAGACCCTTTAATCAGTACTTGGTTGAAGCACCTTTGGCAGTGATTACAGCCTTGAGTCTTCTTGGGTATGACACTACAGGCTTTTGGCACACCTGTATTTGGGGAGTTTTTCCCATTATTTTCTGCAGATCCTCTCAAGCTCTGTCAGGTTGGGTGGGTAGCGTCTCTGCACAGCTATTTTCAAGTCCGGGCTCTGGCTGTGCCACTCAAGGACATTCAGAGCAGGTTTTCATCAAGGATCTCTCCGTTCGTCTTTCCCTCAATCCTGACTAGTCTCCCTGTCCCTGCCACTGAAAAACATCCCCATAGCATGATGCTTCCACCATCATGCTTCACCGTAGGGATGGTGCCAGGTTTCTTCCAGACGTGACGCTTGGCATTCAGGTCAAAGAGTTCAATCAATCAAAACCAGAGAATCTTGTTTCTCATGGTCTCACAGTCCTTTAGGTGCCTTTGGCAAACTCCAAGTGGGCTGTCATGTGCCTTTTACTGAGGAGTGGCTTCCATCTGGTCACGCTACCATAAAGGCCTGATTGGGGGATTGGTGGAGTGTTGCAGAGATGGTTGTCCTTCTGGAAGGTTCTCCCATCTCCACAGAGGAATTCTCGAGCTCTGTCAGAGTGACCATTTGGTTCTTGGTCACCTCCCTGACCAAGGCCCTTCTCCTTTGATTGCTCAGTTTGTCTGGCCGGCCAGCTCTAGAAAGAGTCTTGGTGGTTCCAAACTTCTTCCATTTCAGAATAATGAAGGCCACTGTGTTCTTGGGGACCTTCAATGCTGCAGACATTTTTTGGTACACTTCCCCAGATCTGTGCCTCGACACAATCATGTCTCAGAGATCTATAGACAATGTCTTCGACCTCATGGCTTGGTTTCTGTTCTGACATGCACTGTCAACTGTGGGACCTTATATAGACAGGTGCAGTTGAAGTCGGATGTTTACATACACTTAGGTTGGAGTCATTAAAACTAGCTTTTCAACCACTCCACACATTTCTTGTTAACAAACTATAGTTTTGGCAAGTCGGTTAGGACATCTACTTTGTGCATGACAAAAGTCATTTTTCCAAGAATTGTTGACAGACAGATTATTTCACTTATAATTTACTCTATCACAATTCCAGTGGGTCAGAAGTTTACATAGACAAAGTTGATTGTGTCTTTAAACAGTTTGTAAAATTCCAGAAAATAATGTCATGGCTTTAGAAGCTTCTGATAGGCTAATTGACATAATTTGAGTCAATTGGAGGTGTACCTGTGGATGTATTTCAAGGCCTACCTTCAAACTCAGTGCCTCTTTGCTTGACATCATGGGAAAATGAAAAGAAATCACCCAGACCTCAGAAAAAAATGGTAGACCTCCACAAGTCTGGTTCATCCTTGGGAGCCTGGGGCGGCAGGGTAGCCTAGTGGCTAGAGCGTTGGACCAGTAACCGGAAGGTTGCGAGTTCAAACCCCCGAGCTGACAAGGTACAAATCTGTCGTTCTGCCCCTGAACAGGCAGTTAACCCACTGTTCCCAGGCCGTCATTGAAAATAAGAATTTGTTCTTAACTGACTTGCCTGGTTAAATAAAGGTAAAAAAAAAACAAACACTTGAAACTACTACGTTCATCTGTACAAACAATAGTACACAAGTATAAACACTATGGGACCACGCAGCCATCATACTGCTCAGGAAGGAAACGCGTTCTGTCTCCTAGAGATGAACGTACTTTGGTGCGAAAAGTGCAAATCAATCCCAGAACAACAGCAAAGGACCTTGTGAAGGTGCTGGAAGAAACAGGTACAAAAGTATCTATATCCACAGTAAAACGAGTCCTATATCGACATAACCTGAAAGGCCGCTCAGCAAGGAAGAAGCCACTGCTTCAAAACCGCCATAGAAAAGCAAGACTATGGTTTGCAACTGCACATGGGGACAAAGATCGTACTTTTTGGAGAAATGTCCTCTGGTCTGATGAAAAAAAAAATAGAACTGTTTGGCCATAATGACCATCGTTATGTTTGGAGGAAAAAGGGGGAGGCTTGCAAGCTGAAGAACACCATCCCAACCGTGAAGCACGGGGGTGGCAGCATCATGTTGTGGGGGTGCTTTGCTGCAGGAGGGACTGGTGCACTTCACAAAATATATGGCATCATGAGGGAGGAAAATTATGTGGATGTATTGAAGCAACATCTCAAGACATCAGTCAGGAAGTTCAAGCGTGGTCGCGAATGGGTCTTCCAAATGGGCAATGACCCCAAGCATACTTCCAAAGTTGTGGCAAAATGGCTTAAGGACAACAAAGTCAAGGTATTGAAGTGGCCATCACAAAGCCCTGACCTCAAAACTATAGAAAATTTGTGGGCAGAACTGAAAAGGTGTGTGCGAGCAAGGAGGCCTACAAACCTGACTCAGTTACACCAGCTCTGTCAGGAGGAATGGGACAAAATTCACCCAACTTATTGTGAGAAGCTTGTGGAAGGCTTCCCAAAACATTTGACCCAAGTTAAACAATTTGAAGACAATGCTACCAAATACTAATTGAGTGTATGTAGACTTCTGTGTCACTCCCTGACCTTAGAGAGCCGCTTTATTTCTCTATTTGGTTAGGTCAGAGTGTGATTTGGGTGGGCATTCTATGTTTTCTATTTCTTTGTTTTTGGCCGAGTGTGGTTCCCAATCAGAGGCAGCTGTCTATCGTTGTCTCTGATTGGGAATCACACTAAGGCAGACTTTTTCCCACCTAATGTTGTGGGTAATTATTTATTTTCTGTGTGTGTTTGTGTGCGCCACAGATGCGTCACGGTCGGTTTCTGTTTACCTGTTTTTTTGTGAAGGTGTCACTTTATTAAAGATGTGGAATTACATGCACGCTGCTCCTTGGCTCATCTATGACAGGGAGTTTGAAGACAGTGAACGTGACATTCTGACACACTGGGAATGTGATGAAAGAAATAAAAGCTAAAAAAATCATAAATCTTTCTCTCTACTATTATTCTGACATTTCACATTCTTAAAATAAAGTGGTGATCCTAACTGACCTAAGACAGGGAATTTTTACTAGGATTAAATGTCAGGAATTGTGAAAAAGTGAATTTAAATGTATTTGGCTAAGGTGTATGTAAACTTCCGACCTCAAATGTATGTGCCTTTCCAAATCATGTCAAATCAGTTGAATTTACCGCAGGTGGACTCCAATCAAGTTGTAGAAACATCTCACGGTTGATCAATGGAAACAGGATTCACCTGCGCTCAATTTCGAGTCTCATAGCAAAGAGTAAATAAGGTATTTTAGGTTTGTTTAAATATCTAAAAGCCTGTTTTCTCTTTGTCATTGTGTGGAATTGTGTGTCGATTGATGAGGATTTTAGAATAAGGCTGTAACGTAACAAAATATGGAATAAGTCAAGGGGTCTGAACACTTTCCGAATGCACTGTATTATGCTATTATTTAAAAACTCCTTATGAAGATCAATGAGTCTCCACTGGGATATTCATGTGTTATACTGTTGAGAAGGAAAGAGAGACAGAGGGAGGAAGAGAGGGGGAGGGAGGAAGAGAGAGGACAGACACACACACACACACACATTAAGGTCTTTAGACTGACAGGTATGCTAACACGGCGAAACAGCCAGTAAAATGGATCTCACATCTGAACAAATTAGAAGCGTTGTTGTCAGAGTCTCAGTTCAGGGTTGTTTGAATGTCACATTTAATTGCTCTAATACTTTACACTCTGCAATGAGTTGATAATGAAATAGCTGTTCATATTCTCAGGATATGTATAAATACTAAGACCCAGGTCTCCTGTGTTCCACAAGACTGCGTTAACCTGCTGAGTTTGGGGAGCTAACTTCAGTCTCTAGGTTTCAGGCAAGGTTACTCAGCGAGGTTCACAAAACATTGTAGGTTGGGTGCTCATCATTAGTTCCTGCATTGTGTTTGAGATCTTCCAAATCCCTTTCCCTTGCTGCCGTTTGTCTTCTCAGCGAGCTTCTTGTTTATTTGTTGATTTTATGTTTGTCTGAACGTTAGAGAAGAAGATATTTCTCTTTATTCACTTTCAAGACGAACACAGATCTCTGAAAACTCTCTCTTTCTCTCTTCCTCGCCCTCTCTAATTCACTCTCTCTCTTCCTCGCCCTCTCTAATTCACTCTCTCTCTTCCTCGCCCTCTCTAATTCACTCTTTCTCTCTTCCTTCGCTCTCTCTAATTCACTTTTTCTCTCTTTCCTTCGCTCTCTCTAATTCACTTTTTCTCTCTTCCTCGCCCTCTCTAATTCACTCTCTCTCTTCCTCGCCCTCTCTAATTCACTCTCTCTCTTCCTCGCCCTCTCTAATTCACTTTTTCTCTCTTCCTCGCCCTCTCTAATTCACTCTCTCTCTTCCTCGCCCTCTCTAATTCACTTTTTCTCTCTTCCTCGCCCTCTAATTCACTTTTTCTCTCTTCCTCGCCCTCTCTAATTCACTTTTTCTCTCTTTCCTTCGCTCTCTCTAATTCACGTTTTCTCTCTTCCTCGCCCTCTCTAATTCACTTTTTCTCTCTTTCCTTCGCCCTCTCTAATTCACTTTTTCTCTCTTCCTCGCCCTCTCTAATTCACCTTTTCTCTCTTTCCTTCGCTCTCTCTAATTCACTTTTTCTCTCTTCCTCGCCCTCTCTAATTCACTTTTTCTCTCTTTCCTTCGCCCTCTCTAATTCACTTTTTCTCTCTTTCCTTCGCCCTCTCTAATTCACCTTTTCTCTCTTTCCTTCGCTCTCTCTAATTCACTTTTTCTCTCTTTCCTTCGCCCTCTCTAATTCACTTTTTCTCTCTTCCTCGCCCTCTCTAATTCACTTTTTCTCTCTTTCCTTCGCTCTCTCTAATTCACTTTTTCTCTCTTCCTCGCCCTCTCTAATTCACTTTTTCTCTCTTTCCTTCGCCCTCTCTAATTCACTTTTTGTCTCTTCCTCGCCCTCTCTAATTCACTTTTTCTCTCTTTCCTTCGCTCTCTCTAATTCACTTTTTCTCTCTTTCCTTCGCTCTCTCTAATTCACTTTTTCTCTCATTCCTTCGCTCTCTCACCTTTTTTTACACTGTTCTCTTTCGAAGGCAATAGGAGCAAAGGTGTTGAATGTTTAATTGTCCCTATCCTTCCTCTCTTATTTGAGTTAGCTAATGTTGTAACTCTCTGACACGGGAAATCAGCCTCTAAATGACCCATGTCATAAGCGGGCCGACAAATGATCATCACACTGACATGCTACATAGATTATACAATCATATCAAAACCACTTAGACCAATTCACACATCAATGTTAACTAACTGTACATGAACGTTAGTAGCAAGCATTTGCAGCTCTGACCTCTATCATTTGATTTGCTTTTATGTGATGTGAATGAACGGCCTAAACTTTATGGCTCCATTATAGCGTTCTCTGCTAATATGAAATTTAATTTATTTTAATTTAAATTTTATTTCACCTTTATTTAACCAGGTAGGCTAGTTGAGAACAAGTTCTCATTTGCAACTGCGACCTGGCCAAGATAAAGCGTAGCAATTCGACACATACAACACACATGGAATAAACAAAACATACAGTCAATAATACAGTAGAACAAAAGAAAACAAAACGTCTATATACAGTGAGTGCAAATGAGGTAAGTTAAGGAAATAAATAGGCCATGGTGGCGAAGTAATTACAATATAGCAATTAAACACTAGAATGGTAGATCGGCAGAAGATGAATGTTCAGGTAGAGATACTGGGGTGCAAAGGAGCAAAATAAATAAATAAACAAATACCAGTATGGGGATGAGGTAGGTAGATAGATGGGCTGTTTACAGATAGGCTAAGTACAGGTGCAGTGATCTGTAAACTGCTCTGACAGCTGGTGCTTAAAGCTAGTGAGGGAGATGTGAGTCTCCAGCTTCAGATATTTCTGCAATTTGTCCCAGTCATGGGCAGCAGAGAACTGGAAGGAAAGACGACCAAAGGAGGAATTGGCTTTGGGGGTGGCCAGTGAAATATACCTGCTGGAGCGCGTGCTACGAGTGGGGGCTGCTATGGTGACCAGTGAGCTGAGATAAGGCGGGGCTTTACCTAGAAGAGACTTGTAGATAACCTGTAGCCAGTGGATTTGGCGATGAGTATGAAGCGAGGGCCAACCAACGAGAGCGTACAGGTCGCAATGGTGGGTAGTGTATGGGGCTTTGGTGACAAAACGGATGGCACTGTGATAGACTGCATCCAGTTTGTTGAGTAAAGTGTTGGAGGCTATTTTATAGATGACATCACCGAAGTCAAGGATCGGTAGGATGGTCAGTTTTACGAGGGTATGTTTGGCAGCATGAGTGAAGGATGCTTTGTTGCGATATAGGAAGCCGATTCTAGATTTAATTTTGGATTGGAGATGCTTAATGTGAGTCTGGAAGGAGAGTTTACAGTCAGAGTAGTGATGCTGGACAGGCGAGCAGGTGCGGGCAGCGATCGACTGAAAAGCATGCATTTAGTTTTACTTGCGTTTAAGGGCAGTTGTAGGCCACGGAAAGAGAGTTGTATGGCATTGAAGCTCGTCTGGAGGTTAGTTAACACAGTGTCCAAGGGGGGCCAGAAGTATACAGAATGGTGTCGTCTGCGTAGAGGTGGATCAGAGAATCAACCAGGCGAGGCAATCATTTGAGAAACCAAGGCTGTCGAGTCTGCCAATAAGAATGTTGTGATTGACAGAGTCGAAAGCCTTGGCCAGGTCGATGAATACGGCTGCACAGTAATGTCTCTTATCGATGGCGGTTATGATATCGTTTAGAACCTTGAACCTTGAGGTGCACTCTTAACCAGCTCTGAAACCAGATTGCATAGCGGAGAATGTTTTGTGGGATTCGAAATGGTCAGTAATCTGTTTGTTAAATTGGCTTTCGAAGACCTTAGAAAGACTGGGTAGGATAGATATAGGTCTGTAGCAGTTTGGGTCTAGAGTGTCACCCCCTTTGAAGAGGGGGATGACCGCGGCAGCTTTCCAATCTTTTGGAATATCAGACTATACGAAAGAGAGGTTGATCAGGCTGGTAATAGGGGTTGCAACAATTTTGGCAGATAATTTTAGAAAGAAAGGGTCCAGATTGTCTAGCCCGGCTGATTTGTAGGGGTCCAGATTTTGCAGTTCTTTCAGAACATCAGCTATCTGGATTTGGGTAAAGGAGAAATAGTGGGGGCTTTGGCGGGTTGCTGTGGAGGGTGCCGGGCAGTTGACCGGGGTAGGGGTAGCCATGTGGAAAGCATGGCCAGCCATAGAGAAATGCTTATTGAAATTCTCAATTATAGTGGATTTATTGGTGGTGACAGTGTTTCCTGTTCTCAGAGCAGTGGGCAGCTGGGAGGAGGTGCTCTTATTCTCCATGAGTTAGTACTACAGGATGCAAATTTCTGTTTGAAAAGGCTTGCCTTAGCTTTTCTAATTGCCTGTGTATATTTGTTCCTAACTTCCCTGAAAAGTTGCATATCACGGGGGCTATACGATGCTAATGCAGAACGCCACAGGATGTTTTTGTGCTGGTCAAGGGCAGACAGGTCTGGCGTGAACCAAGGACTATATCTATTCCTAGTTCTACATTTTTTGAGAGGGGCATGCTTATTTAAGATGGTGAGGAAGGCACTTTTAAAGAATAGCCAGGCATCATCTACTGACGGGATGAGGTCAATGTCATTCCAGGATACCCCAGCCAGGTCGATTAGAAAGGCCTGCTCGCAGAAGTGTTTCAGGGAGCGTTTGACAGTGATGAGGGGTGGTCGTTTGGTCGCAGACCCATTACGGATGCAGCCAATGAGGCAGTGATCGCTGAGATCTTGATTGAAAACAGCAGAGGTGTATTTGGAGGGCAAATTAGTTAGGATGACATCTATGAGGGTGTTTACTGATTTGTGGTTGTACCTGGTAGGTTCATTGATAATTTGTGTGATATTGAGGGCATCAAGCTTAGTTTGTAGGATGGCCGGGGTGTTAAGCATGTCCCAGTTTAGGTCACCTTGTAGCACGAGCTCAGAAGATAGATGGGGGGCAATCAGTTCACATATAGTATCGAGGGCACAGTTGGGGGCAGAAGGAGGTCTATAGCAAGCGGCAACAGGGAAAGACTTGTTTCTGGAAAGGTGCATTTTTAGAAGTAGAAGCTCAAATTATTTGGGTACAGACTTAGAAAGCAATACAGAACTCTGCAGGCTATCTTTGCAGTAGATTTCAACACCGCCCCCTTTGGCAGTTCTATCTTGGCGGAAAACGTTATAGTTAGCAATGGAGATTTCAGGGTTTTTGGTGTTTTTCCTAAGCCAGGATTCAGACACGGCTAAGACATCTGGGTTGGCAGAGTGTGCTAAAGCAGTGAGTAAAACACACTTAGGGAGTAGGCTTCTAATGTTAACTTGCATGAAACCAAGGCTTTTAAGTTTACAGAAGTCAACAAATGAGAGCACCTGGGGGGTGGGAGTGGAGCTAGGCACTGCAGGACCTGGATAGTTTTTTTGGGGGGGATTGTACCCCTTTTTCTCCCCAATTTCGTGGTATCCAATTCTTTTAGTAGCTACTATCTTGTCTGATTGCTACAACTCCCGTACGGGCTCAGGAGAGACGAAGGTTGAAAGTCATGCGTCCTCCGATACACAACCCAACCAAGCTGCACTGCTTCTTAACACAGCGCACATCCAACCCGGAAGCCAGCCGCACCAATGTGTCGGAAGAAACACCGTGCACCTGGCAACCTTGGTTAGCGCGCACTGCGCCCGGCCCGGTGCGCGATGAGACAAGGACATCCCTACCGACCAAGCCCTCCCTAACCCGGACGGCGCTAGGCCAATTGTGTGTCGCCCCACGGACCTCCCGGTCGCGGCCGGTTACAACAGAGCCTGGGTGCGAACGATAGACCAGTCGTGGAATTAGTGGGCTTCCAAGTAGCTCTAGGTAGCTAGCAGGCCGATATTGTAGCCCAGGAATATGCTTCGGTGGTAGCACAGGAGCCCTGGCCGGGCTAGCTTCAAGCTAAATTGGTGCTTGCTCTGGGATGGAAACGCTAGCCAGGAGTAGTCATCCGGGATTGCGGTTAGCTAGTTGTGAAGATCCAGATGAAAATGTTCAGTTTGCGGCAGGAATCCGGGGATAAAAATAGCAAGTCCGTTATGCTCTGGTTAGAGTCACGTTGTTCTTACTGGCGAGAGCTTTCCGTGCTGAAGGTTAGCTGATGACCGCTGGCAATGGTTTGCTGACTGATATCTGGTAGTTAGCTGGCTAGCTTCAGTTGGGGGATTCCAGATCCGAAGTAAATATAAATACTTTAGGGGAAAAAAGCAGATCCACGCCTCATTGGGTGAGGCGGGTTGCAGGAGAGCATTTAGATGATGAGGTTTAGCAAAATATTTTAACGGATATGCGACGAAAAATATGTAAAATGATATATACAAGGGACACGACAGGACAAAGACGTCTGATTGCTACGCCATCTTGGATACAATAAGATTTAATAAAAGGTGATCAATAACATGTCAATAGAAATACAGTTGAATTATCTGTCCCTGGTATGAGTGGGTGACTGGAAGAACTCTGATTACAGAACATGAGAGCCTATTACTCTATGTGAGCTTTTAGATATTTGATGAACATGAATCACCGTTGCCTCTGACGATAAATGTCTGTGTGTGTGTGTGTGTGCGTACGTGTATGACGTTGATTGTTTTTCCTTCTTCCTTTTCCTATAGATGGATTTCATTTTGACGGTCTCTTCAGAATTAGTTTGTTCTTTGGTGTCAAAAAGAGTATAGACTTTTAAATAAATCATTTTTTTTTGACTGGCCTTCTGATAGGTTTACTGTACACCAGTAACCATATGAAGGCCTGGTCAGGTTATATCTTGAACACCATCTTAATCACCAAGACTAAATCATGACAATATACTGTATTACCACTATGTGTACTGAGGGTGATATGTATTTAATTCTGATATAACTGTAACAAGCCCAAACTAAGTCATTCTGATTGAAATGGCATTGCTGAAAACCAAAACCAAACACAGAAAGAAAAACACAGCACCAATAGACAAAAATGATTCTGCCATTTACGTCAGAGACATGGGGAAAATAACATGTATATTACAGTAACCTATACCACCCTCCTGAACTGCTTCTGTTGTTACTAATGGGCAGCCCCCCGTAAGCCATCTCTATTCAGCTGAGATGAGAGTATTGAAAAGTGGACAGCATATGCTCACCTGAGCCCTGCATGTCAACGTGAGTCTTAATATTTAAGAGGCTGTGTGTGTGAAACTGCAAGCCACAGCACTTTCTATGGGCTTGTCTGTGTTACTTCAGGCAGCTGGAGCTTACTGGGGCTTCATGAGGGAGTGAAGACCCTTATCGTGTGTGTGTGTGTGTGTGTGTGTGTTAGGATTCATGCTTTGAATTTTTCATCAGTCTCTGGGAACAGCTGACAAGTCTTGAGGCATTGCGTATGAGCACTGTAGGGGTGTGTGTGCAGCTCTCTTGGAGATGGGATTTGAACCCCAACCCTCCAGCTGCTTGCCTGCCTATCTAATCTATAGGCTACATGCCTCCACAGCAAACATTTATGACCCATTGTATTTTCACACTTTTTATCAAAGCAGTGGACTTCCTCTTTCCAAGTTATAAACCTATAACTTATTAATCCATTGTTAAATTCAAACATCTCCCCAAAAATTATATTTGGAGGAGGATGAAACTGACTCATGATTCTTACTGTATTGTGTTTTCAATTGAGACAGCAGCTATTAATACATATTTATCTCTTTTAATTTATAATGATTATTATGAAAGAGTCTATCAGTAGCTATCTGGCGTTTTGTAGGAAAGATTACATGCAAATGAAGGCGGCATTGAATCAATTATTTAGGCTGAAAAGTACAAAGCATCATACATAGCATAGCAGCCTGCAGCGAGGGAGCGAGCAGCGAAGGAAAATTAGGTCAGTTTCATAATATTCCACTGGGATCTCTCCCAGCACTGCAGCTGCACAGTTAAAGGGTAGGTCTGAACAATTCAGAGCAATCAAACCCTATTTTTGCTTAAATAGATCAATGAATATTTTGAGTATTTTGAACAAAAGTGGCCATGAATATTCTCAAGTTTCAGATGGATTTGTTGTTTATTTATTATTTATTTGAGAATATTAAAAGTTGTATTTTCATTAAAGTTTTGTTGAATGATTGATGATGTATTTCCCCCTCACCCTTTAAATCCAGCTTGTTGTTGGCCTGCAGTTCATTTTGGGAGAAGGGTTGAACCAATCGGATGATCCTATGCGCTTCTATCTGGCAAAAAGAAAGTTATTGTTAGAAAGTGGGGGTAAAACCTCAAAATATAAGTTAAACTCAAAATAAACCCACATTCACTAATGTACTGTATCAAAACAATGGTTACAAGAGCCCTACTTTAGTAACTGTCATTTGTACAGTATAATCTACTTTATTCAAGCACTGATTTGAAGATTTTACTGGTCTCAGGATAAAGATATATACAAAAGCATATTTATGACACTGTCTCCAGTATGTACAAGCTAGTCTGTATTGTGCTGTATCATAAAGTAGTTGAGGTTTCAAAGTGACTGTCTGAGTGCCATCAGGTGCGCCCTGCCTGCCCTGCCATGGGCCCTGTGCTACCCTGTTGCTGAGTTTTAATGAACGCTTGAAGGGTGGATCAGTCTGGCAAAGCTCCAGGGTTCTATCAAAGAGAGGGGGATTTAAAGCATGATTATGCTGTCTGTGAGAGCTCCATCTCCCCTAGACTCCCCGAGACTACAGCCTGATACTCTGGAGCTCACTCAGCACACACATCATACTGCCCGACCTGCAGTATACAGTCTGCACACCGTCTGTCTCTATCGCTGTCTCTATCTCTGTCTCTTTCTCAAAACTCTTAGGGGACGGATTAAGAACGGTGAGATGAGATGTGGTTCATTTCTCTGCTTTTGCGTAAACTGAAGCCATAAGTGTATGACAAAGTTGATGTTTTTCTCGGAGTACAGTACGCCCGCCAGCACGTTTGGATAGGGTAGGCCAAGGGAAAACAAAAATACACTGCTGCCTGTTCTTTACTGAATGCCCTGTGATTGTGGCCTACGGTCTTCTGAATGCCATGTTTCTCATGTCTGAGGTGACCACGGTTCATTCTGTGGTGGAGGAAGTTCACATCTTTGTTTTTTGTTTACCTTTCCATTATGACCTTGAGTCAGTCGGTCATGTGGTCCCCGCAGATCTCTAAATACATCAACACATGCACAATGTCTCAGCCTCCACGCCGCCTGCCCGGTCAGACAATGACAGACATTGTGGCCTTGTTATTGAAGGGAGACCTACATAGACAAAGGGCAACCAGTTCCAGGAGAAATTGAAATTATTTGCTGGTATTTTTATTTATTTAAAAGTTCTCACACTTTTATTACAAGACTTAACCTACAGTCATTTAGCTTGGTTCCACATCTGCCAACTACTTTACAAATGAGCAAAGGAGTTTGTAAAATGATATTAACAGATCTGGGTCAGTGATAAATATTTCTCCAAAATTGAATAAAGTCTTTTTGGTGAACAAAATTCCTCCAGAATAACTTTCTTTTTAAAAGTTGATGTGTAACTGTCAGTGAAATGCCTCTCAACTCAGTGGAAAGTGTGGCTGGAGGGAGTTATATCAACTACATGTTTCAGCCAGCCTGTCAATCCACTACAGGGCTTCATTTTCTTTCTCTCCCTCCCCCTCTGGGTTATGTTCAGCATTTTTCCTTGGGCCAATTTTCAAATGCCTGCGCTATTGACTGGTCCAGACAACTTGTAAAATGAATATCAGTTAGCTATCACGTTGATATGTTAAATGATAATAACATACTATAATATTGATGATATATCAGCAGACTCATTGGCCTTTGATGTTTACATTTTTCCTGGTTCAGTAGGAACTGTCCCTGTACTGCAGTCAGCAGTTTTCACTATCATATATCACTTCCTAGAATCATCTGATGTCTATCTAGTAGCTGTTTTGATATATCTACTACTGATGTAACCTGAAGTGTCTGATGAAAAGTGTTAACATATCTTTTAAAAGCTTTATTTATTCATGTTTTATTTATGTAGCCTAGTTGTTAATGGTGTTAAATCAAATATGCCCTACACACAACAGTTCTGTAGCTTTCTGTTAGGGATAGTGCAGGACCAGTAGATCTTTTCATTGTAGACCAAATTTTCCCTATTTGTTGAAGGCATTTTTGGAAGAGAAAATGATATCCATCCATACCCACACATCTGCCACATCTACAGTTCACTTCCAGTTAGGCTAATTCTGCTGTGACTTCTAAATCACTCTGACAGAGCTGGATCAAATGTAGGAAGCAGATGAAAAGAAAAAGAGAGACAATGATCTTTTTCCTTTTTTTGCGTTTTCATTTCTCGTGTCCCCTCACTGCCTCCACCCCCTGCTGGTTCACCGTGAAAATTGACAAAATATATTGATTCCCGGCTAGCCAGGCGAGTTTGATAAACGGAGTGTATTGTGGTAGAGTGTTGGCAAATTTACCTTGAAGCATTGCTTCCATCCGGTTCACTTCCCTCTTCCTCCCATTCCGTCCTCACACCCGCTGAATGACAATAGCCTAATGTCGTCACCGAGAGACAACTCGTCTAACTCTGCGCTCGTATCACCATGCCTAGATGACAGCTGGCCAGGAACAGGGAAAGGAAGATGGAGCTTCTCTGCCCTCTGGGATTGATGCGTTTTCCTGGCGGCACGTCCCCTAAACACAATCAGCAAGGTTAGAGAGCAGTCAGAGCAGCCACCAGTATGTGTCTCCACCCCCAGGGCCAGGGGCAATTTACATGGAGATAACATTGATCAAAGCTTCCCATTCTCCCTCCCGGCTGCATCAATGGCAGAACACTTGAAAGAGTATCATGGTGTTTTAGTGGCAGAGGATCTATTCTATATCTGTGAAGAGGGGTTGGAGGAGGGTGACAGCCAATGCTGAATCCTCTCAATGGGCTCGGTGGCATCTCACTGCATGACAGGTCGCTACGGTCGCCACAGCCACGCTGTTGTGCTTTGAAGAGATGAATACATCCAAGTATAAAAGCATCATATCTTAAGGTAGGGTTCGTCAACTAGGTTTGTCCTCGGGCCAAATCTTTTCTGAGCGAATAGTAGACAGGGAGAATGTAATTAGCATATAATATTAGCACAGGCCTACACTACAAATAGGCCTACACTACAAATTGAACAACATTTTTAACTGTGTCAGTGTGCTCTGCGCCCGGCCTGCCACAGGAGTCATTAGTGCACAATGGGATAAGGACATCCCGGCTGGCCAAACGCTCCCCTAACCCGGAAGACACTGAGCCAATTGTGCCCCGCCCCATGGGTCTCCCGGTCGCGGCCGGCTGCGACAGAGCCTAGACTTGAACCCAGAATCTCTTGTGGCACAGCTAGCTCTTAGACAACATGACCACTCAGGAGGCCCCAGGTGCCCCTGTCTGCGTCAACAGCCGGCCGCCGCGTCCATGCACTGGCGGTTGATATGCATAGGATTGTTCTGGAGGGGCTCATTTTTCCCTGGCTATTGGTGAGAGTACTGACAACACCGATGTAGCACAGTTGTGTGTATATATATGTCAATTTTTTATGAAATTGGCTTTAAAGAAGAGCTACTGGTACTGATTCCCCTCAAAGGACACACCCCCGGGGACATCCTTTTCACAAAGCTGGAACAATTGTTTGCGCAGCATGGCCTGTCATTCGGAAAAGTCAACTCTGTGGTCACCGATGGGGTTCCTGCTATGGTGGGCAGACACAGGGGCCTGGTCAGCAGCCCGCCAAATGAATGGCTTGCATTGTCTCATCCATCAGAGTGTGCTGTGTGCCAGACTAAACGCTGAGCTAAAGGATGTGATGGATAAAGTAATGCCCATAATCAACTTTGTCAAACACACAACACCGTCTTTTCCGCAAGCTTGTGACAGAATCAGAGGCCACCAATGATGATCTCCTGCTTCACAACAACGTGAGCTGCATGACCAGGTTGTGGATTTTCTCAGAAAAAGCTAAATGAAGGCAACAGCTGACCACCTTCGTATTCTGGAAATTGAGGAATTCCTCTCCAATGTTGCTATTTTAGCTGACATATTCTGTCACTTAAACAAGTAAATCTGAAGTTACAAGGAAGAAGGACAGCAGTCGATCATAGTCTGCTGCTGGAAGAACGTATGTGTTGTCTTTACACCCCCAGCTATATTGTGGATATAGAGTTACCTGTCTAACAGAACACAGATGGTGTTCTTTAATGGAACCTCTCCAACAAAATCAAGGTAGAATCAGGAATTCCCCAGGGCAGCTGTCTAGGCCCCTTACTTTTTTCAATCTTCACTAACAACATGCCACTGGCTTTGAGTAAAACCAGTGTGTCTATGTATGCGGATGACTCAACACTATACACGTCAGCTACAACAGCAACTGAAATGACTGCATCGCTTAACAAAGAACAACATTAACAAATTTTTTATTTTTAGAACACATTCAAGAACCTCCAGAAGCTAACCAGCTAACTAGCTACAAGCTATTGCTAGTGCTAGTGGCTTTTACCTTCTGCACAGCCAGCCAGTTTTTTTTAAACCTGGATAATACTCGCCGGTCTAGCTTCCCTGTCCCATCCACCGCTGCTCCGTGGACACTGATCACTTGGCTACATAGCTGATGCATGCTGGACTGTCCATTAATCACGGTACTCCATTCTGCTTGTTTATGTTTTATCTGTCGGCCCCAGGCTCTGTGTGTAGTCAATCCGACCCTCTCTGCCTATTCAACGCCATTTTACCTACTGTTGTTGTGCTAGCTGATTAGCTGTTTTTGTCTCACCTACTGTTTTAGCTAGCTCTCCCAATCAACACCTGTGATTACTGTATGCCTCGCTGTATGTCTCTCTCAAATGTCAATATGCCTTGTATACTGTTGTTCAGGTTAGTTATCATTGTTTTAGTTTACAATGGAGCCCGAGTTCCACTCTTCATACCCCTGATACCTCCTTTGTCCCACCTCCCACACATGCGGTGACCTCAGCATGTCCAGAGATACAACCTCTCTTATCATCACCCAGTGCCTGGGCTTACCTCCGCTGTACCCGCACCCCACCATACCCCTGTCTGCGCATTATGCCCTGAATATATTCTACCATGCCCAGAAATCTGCTCCTTTTATTCTTTGTCCCCAACGCTCTAGGCGACCAGTTTTGATAGCCTTTAGCCACACCCTCATACTACTCCTCTGTTCCGCGGGTGATGTGGAGGTAAACCCAGGCCCTGCATGTCCCCAGGCACCCTCATTTGTTGACTTCTGTAATCGAAAAAGCCTTGGTTTCATGCATGTCAACATCAGAAGCCTCCTCCCTAAGTTTGTTTTACTCACTGCTTTAGCACACTCTGCTAACCCTGATGTCCTTGCCGTGTCTGAATCCTGGCTCAGGAAGGCCACCAAAAATTCTGAGATTTCCATACCCAACTTTAAAATTTTCCGTCAAGGTAGAACTGCCAAAGGGGGAGGAGTTGCAGTCTACTGCAGAGGTAGCCTGCAAAGTAATGTCATACTTTCCAGGTCCATACCCAAACAGTTCGAACTACTAATTTTAAAAATTACTCTCTCCAGAAATAAGTCTCTCACTGTTGCCGCCTGCTACCGACCCCCCTCAGCTCCCAGCTGTGCCCTGGACACCATTTGTGAATTGATCGCCCCCCATCTAGCTTCAGAGTTTGTTCTGTTAGGTGACCTAAACTGGGATATGCTTAACACCACGGCAGTCCTAAAATCTAAGCTAGATGCCCTCAATCTCACACAAATCATCAAGGAACCCACCAGGTACAACCCTAAATCTGTAAACAAGGGCACCCTCATAGAAGTCATCCTGACCAACTGGCCCTCCAAATACACCTCCGCTGTCTTCAACCAGGATCTCAGTGATCACTGCCTCATTGCCTGTATCCGCTATGGATCCGCAGTCGAACGACCACCCCTCATCACTGTCAAACGCTCCCTAAAACACTTCTGTGAGCAGGCCTTTCTAATCGACCTGGCACGGGTATCCTGGAAGGACATTGACCTCATCCTGTCAGTTGAGGATGCCTGGTCATTCTTCAAAAGTAACTTCCTCACCATTTTAGATAAGCATGCTCCGTTCAAAAAATGCAGAACTAAGAACAGATATAGCCCTTGGTTCACTCCAGACCTGACTGCCCTCGACCAGCACAAAAACATCCTGTGGCAGACTGCAATAGCATTGAATAGTCCCCGCGATATGCAACTGTTCAGGGAAGTCAGGAACCAATACACGCAGTCAGTCAGGAAAGCTAAGGCCAGCTTCTTCAGGCAGAAATTTGCATCCTGTAGCTCCAACTCCAAAACGTTCTGGGACACTGTGAAGTCCATGGAGAACAAGAGCACCTCCTCCCAGCTGCCCACTGCACTGAGGCTAGGTAACACGGTCACCACCGATAAATAATCCATGATTATCGAAAACTTCAACAAGCATTTCTCAACGGCTGGCCATGCCTTCCCCCTGGCTACTCCAACCTCGGCCAACAGCTCCGCCCCCCCCCCCGCAGCTACTCGCCCAAGCCTCTCCAGGTTCTCCTTTACCCACATCCAAATAGCAGATGTTCTGAAAGAGCTGCCCGGAAAAATCAGCTGGGCTTGACAATCTGGACCCTCTATTTCTGAAACTATCCGCCGCCATTGTCGCAACCCCTATCACCAGCCTGTTCAACCTCTCTTTCATATCGTTTGAGATCCCCGAGGATTGGAAAGCTGCCGCAGTCATCCCCCTCTTCAAAGGGGGAGACACCCTGGACCCAAACTGTTACAGACCTATATCCATCCTGCCCTGCCTATCTAAGGTCTTCGAAAGCCAAGTCAACAAACAGGTCACTGACTATCTCGAATCCCACCGTACCTTCTCCGCTGTGCAATCTGGTTTCCGAGCCGGTCACAGATGCACCTCAGCCACGCTAAAGGTACTAAACGATATCATAACCGCCATCGATAAAAGACAGTACTGTGCAGCCGTCTTCATCGACCTTGCCAAGGCTTTCGACTCTGTCAATCACCATATCCTTATTGGCAGACTCAGTAGCCTCGGTTTTTCTGATGACTGCCTTGCCTGGTTCACCAACTACTTTGCAGACAGAGTTCAGTGTGTCAAATCGGAGGGCATGCTGTCCGGTCCTCTGGCAGTCTCTATGGGGGTGCCACAGGGTTCAATTCTCGGGCCGACTCTTTTCTCTTTATATATCAATGATGTTGCTCTTGCTGCGGGCGATTCCCTGATCTACCTCTATGCAGACGACACCATTCTGTATACTTCCGGCCCGTCCTTGGACACTGTGCTATCTAACCTCCAAACGAGCTTCAATGCCATACAACACTCCTTCCGTGGCCTCCAACTGCTCTTAAACGCTAGTAAAACCAAATGCATGCTTTTCAACCGTTCGCTGCCTGCACCCGCACGCCCGACTAGCATCACCACCGTGGATGGTTCCGACCTTGAATATGTGGACATCTATAAGTACCTAGGTGTCTGGCTAGACTGTAAACTCTCCTTCCAGACTCATATCAAACATCTCCAATCGAAAATCAAATCTAGAGTCGGCTTTCTATTCCGCAACAAAGCCTCCTTCACTCACGCTGCCAAACTTACCCTAGTAAAACTGACTATCCTACCGATCCTCGACTTCGGCGATGTCATCTACAAAATTGCTTCCAACACTCTACTCAGCAAACTGGATGCAGTTTATCACAGTGCCATCCGTTTTGTCACTAAAGCACCTTATACCACCCACCACTGCGACCTGTATGCTCTAGTCGGCTGGCCCTCGCTACATATTCGTCGCCATACCCACTGGCTCCAGGTCATCTACAAGTCCATGCTAAGTAAAGCTCCACCTTATCTCAGTTCACTGGTCACGATGGCAGCACCCAACCGTAGCACGCGCTCCAGCAGGTGTATCTCACTGATCATCCCTGAAGCCAACACCTCATTTGGCCGCCTTTCGTTCCAGTTCTCTGCTGCCTGTGACTGGAACGAATTGCAAAAATTGCTGAAGTTGGAGACTTTTATCTCCCTCACCAACTTCAAACATCTGCTATCTGAGCAGCTAACCCGATCGCTGCAGCTGTACATAGTCTATCGGTAAATAGCCCACCCATTTTTACCTACCTCATCCCCATACTGTTTTTATTTATTTACTTTTCTGCTCTTTTGCACACCAATATCTCTACCTGTACAGAACAGGGCAGCACAGCTGGCCCTTGGATGTACATAGAGAGCAAACATGAATAATATGCATGTCAATATCTCCTGGCTCAAAGTAGAGGATATATTGACTTCATCACTACTTGTATATGTGAGAGGTATTGATTGACATGTTGAATGAACCGAGCTGTCTGTTTAAACGACTAGCACACAGCTCAGACACTCATGCATACCCCACAAGATATGCCACCAGAGGTCTCTTCACATTCTCCAAGTCCAGAACAGTCTATGGGAGGCGCACAGTACTAAATAGAGCCATGGCTACATGGAACTGTATTCCACATCAGGTAACTGATGCAAGGAGTAGAGTCAGATTTAAAAAACTGATAAAAATACACCTTATGGAACAGCAGGGACTGTGAAGCAACACAAACATAGGCACAGACACATGCACACACACTCATGATAACATACGCACTATACACACACATACACATGGATTTTGTGTTGTAGATATGTGGTAGTGGAGTATTGGCCTGAGGGCAAACACTTAGTGTGTTGTGAATTCTGTTATGAATGGTATTGTCTTGGCAGCAGCTAATGGGTATCCATAATAAATACAAATACATACAAATGGTGGAAAAACTTTACTAGGAAGCTTGAGTTGTTGGATTTGGACTTGTCATCTGGAAGCTACTGAACTTCAGCACACTGATGAAACGACAGGCAGAAGGACCAGGCCGCAGCATAGTCACAGAGGTAATGGAAGATTTCATCAAGCAGCTGAGGGACAACTTCTTCATCAGATTTGAAGACCACAGCATGCCCAAGGATATCATTGTGTTTGTAAGTGATCCATTCACAGTCCGCCCAGGTGTAGAATTCTCCTCTTTGGTATAGAAAACTATACCTCTCTGGATGAGGCCAAAATTCAAACTGGGCTGATTGAATTCCAGATATTGAGCCAAATTAGGGATGTGCTCGGGAGTGTCGAGTCCTTGTGTGAGTTTTGGGTGGAATGCTCAAAGGAATACAGCACTATAAAGAAACTTGCGTTTTATGTGCTAACAATGTTTGGATTGACTTACACCTGCGAGTCCTCCTTTTCCTCTATGAACGCAATCAAGACTCACGACAGGAACTGGCTTTCACATAAGTCAATTCGAGGACTTCCTGCGCATCAAAATCACATCCATCTGACCGGACACTTACAATGACGGCCTACACATAGCGTACATCAGCCAGTGAAGTTTATTCTATATGGGCCTTGGCTCGGAAGAAATAGACTCCAATTTAGCCCTCTTGTTGTTTGTAAAGTCAAATTAAAATGAAGATTATTGTTGAAATGAATCACTTGACTGATGTAGTTGTTCTCCATCTGTTGCTGGTCGCCACTTGCATAACAAGTTAGCTGTATTTTCAGCACCAGGCTCTGTTTACCTCCTATTGATTGTGCTGCTGTTGCAGCTTTACGTTTCAGCACCACAAAATGGTCCGCTGCCTGCTTTAGTAGGTGACTTCTGCATTCTCACTCTTCATTAATAAAGTTCAAATGTAACTTTTGCATTTTTTAGGTAGAATCACTTCCTTTTTGGGACATTGCATTTGGGACTTTTTGCATCTCAGGTCCAAGATGATTTTGGCCAGTTGCCAAGTATCTCTGTTGCTTTTTCAGAAATACAGTTGTGCACCTTAAAACCGAATATGGAGGAATCGCTAAGGTTACTGCTCGTGTGTTTTGTATCGTCTGTAACCCCTACAAACAAAATAATTTTGTTCCAACATTGTCATATGGTATGTCATTAACAACATTCTCCCAACCTATTTGCAATGTTGTGACAATGTGATATGTTAGTAGATAACTTTCTTATCATTTATTTTGTCTCATTAACCCCTTAACAAAATGGCCCTCTTTTACTCTCTCTCTCTGTGAATATCTAACCAGTAGTTCCTAGGCTACTAAACTTCCCCTGTCATGTCTCTCACTCCAACCCCCCACCCTTCAAAATCTGTCAGCATCTGATATGAAGTCTTTACTTCAACCTAAAACCATCTTGATCAGCAGAAAGAGAGAGGGAGAGAGAGAGAGAGCGAGAGAGAGAGAGAGAGAAAGGGATTGTGAGCGAGAGAGGGATTGTGAGCGAGTGAGAGAGAGAGAGGAAGTGAAAGAGTGTGTGTGTGAGAGAGAGAGAGAGAGAGAGAGAGAGAGAAAGGGATTGTGAGCGAGAGAGGGATTGTGAGCGAGTGAGAGAGAGAGAGAGAGAGAGAGAGAGAGAGAGAGAGAGAGAGAGAGAGAGAGAGGAGTGAAAGAGTGTGAGAGAGAGAGAGAGAGAGAGAGAGAAAGGGATTGTGAGCGAGAGAGGGATTGTGAGCAAGTGAGAGAGAGAGAGAGAGAGAGAGAGAGAGAGAGAGAGAGAGAGAGAGTGTGTGAGAGTCAGTCAATTGGATCTAGCCCAGAAGCCTGTAGTGCTGGTAGCTGGTAGCCTCTGGTTGCTGGTTGTGTGAATCTGCTCCCCCATGTGTCTATATGAAATTTGAATGACTGCTGGCGATGGTCGGGTGGTGGGAATGACTGCTGAAATGTCTGTATTAGGAGGCTGGTGCACTCTGTGTGTGTGGCTCAGGGCCTGCTCAGCTTTGATCAGCTCCTCTCTTATTTCTGTGTCTTTCTATCTCTCGCTCACACTCTCTCTCTCTCTCTCTCTCTCTCTCTCTCGCTCACAATCCCTCTCTCTCTCTCTTTCTACCCCTCGTTCTCTCTTCCTTTCACTCTCTCTCTGTGCCTCTCTCTTTTTCTCTGTGTCTGTCTCTCTCTTTTTTTCCTCTCTTTCTCTCTCCCTATTGCCCTCCCCTCTATCTCTACTCTCTCCCTCTCATCCCTCTCTCCCCCAGTCTCCTTCTCTCTATAGATAGCTTCTCACTCATCACCAACATCCAACAATATGCCAGCTCAGACTGATATTGTATGTGGTATTTTTGCCCATTGTTTAATTTTATGTTGAGAAGTTATTTAAAGATTTTTACCTTTTTGTGCAGAATACTTAAATACGGTAGATTACCAGATGTTGAAAGTGAGCAGTGAACTCATCTAGCTTGCACCTGAAATAGCATCCTATTCCTTATGTAGAGCACTACTTTTGACCTTGGGCTCATGGGGTTATAGTCAAAAGTAGTGCTCTACTGTATAGGGGATATGGTGCCATTTCTGACGCAGACCCATAGGCTGTAATTGACTTGGCCTGCTCTCTCAGTTTCCCATGGAAACGTATACAATACCATAATTGACTACAGTGTTTGATATCATCATGATATTATTTTCCATCTATATGTTTTTTTTGTTATGATGAGGAGAAAGAAAAAGTGGGGGAGGACAAAGATAATAAGAAGAGGAGGAGTAAGAATGAAAGATGAGAGAGAGGGACAGAGTTAAAAGTAGAGATAAACTAAGACCAAGCTCTGAAAATCATTTCAACCCATCTTGTGTGTTTAAGAAAATCCCAGTAATTCAGAAAGCCTATGGATTTATTTTCACATTATAGGCCTATCTATACTTCTGCCAGCTGTGCCTTCAGCTCTATTTTTACATACTGGATATAATGTACTCCGCTAGCTGTGTACAGTATGCTACACACACAAACACACACATACGGTACTCTTGTCTATCGCTCTGTAGCACAGGCATCCTCCCCCCTCCTCTCTATATTAGATGAATTGGCCCCTCCTCTCTGTTGCATTATGTTAATCTTCTTCCTGCTGATTCTGTTTGACTTGGTATTGAGCTGATGCATACAGGCGCTAGCTAGCTATTCCTGGGGGCTTGAGCTTTACCGTGCATTGTGTTGCTACTGGCATAAGAGGAAAGAAAATAACAAAAGAAGAGAGGGGGGAAATGGCACTGCATGGAGATTGGAGAGAGGGGGGCAGAGAGAGAGTTAGAGAGACAGACTTATAGAGAGTTAGAGACAGAGAGACATTATCTACCTCACTTGCTTTGGCAATATTAACACTTGTTTCACATGCCAATAAAGCCCCTTGAATTGAATTGAAATTAAATTGAGACAGACAGAGAGAGAGAGACAGCGAAAGAGAGTTAGAGAAATAGAGAGAGACAGTTAGATAAATAATTAGAGAGACAGAGAGACACAGAGAGAGACAGACAGACAGACGGACAGAGAGAGAGAGAGCGAGTTAGAGAGAGAGAGCAAGACAGAGAGAGAGTTAGAGATAGTTAGAGAAATAGTTTGAGAGAGAGAGTTAGAGACAGAACAAAAAGCCTTCACTATATCATCCTGGAATGTCCAAGTCCTGAGGTCATCTGTCTTTGGCCTGAAGAGCAGAAACCCGGACTTCACCAAAGAAATCGGTAATACAGACATTGTCATCCTGCAAGAAACCTGGTATAGAGGAGACAGACCCACTGGTTGCCCTCTAGGTTACAGAGAGCTGGTAGTCCCATCCACCAAACTACCAGGTGTGAAACAGGGAAGGGACTCAGGGGGTATGAGAATTTGGTATAGAGCAGACCTAACTCACCCCATTAAATTAACCAAAACAGGAACATTCTACATTTGGCTAGAAATTCAAAAGGAAATTATCCTAACAGAGAAAAATGTCCTCCTGTGTGCTACCTATATCCCCCCACTAGAATCCCCATATTTTAATGAAGACAGCTTCTCCATCCTGGAGGGGGAAATCAATAATTTCCAGGCCCAGGGACATGTACTAGTCTGTGGCGGCCTAAATGCCAGAACCGGACAAGAACCTGACACCCTCAGCACACAGGGGGACAAACACCTGCTTGGAGGTGACAGCATTCCCTCCCACATATGCCCCCCTAGGCACAACTATGACAAGATAACCAACAACAACGGGTCACAACTCCTGCAGCTCTGTCACAAGCTGGGTATGTACATAGTCAATGGTAGGCTTCGAGGGGACTCCTATGGTAGATACACCTATAGCTCATCTCTTGGCAGTAGTACTGTAGACTACTTTATCACTGACCTCAACCCAGAGTCTCTCAGAGCGTTCACAGTCAGCCCACTGACACCCCTATCAGACCACAGTAAAATCACAGTCTACTTAAACAGAGCAATACTCAATCATGAGGCATCAAAGCCAAAGGAACTGAGTAACATTAAGAAATGCTATAGATGGAAGGAATGCAGTTTGGAAACCTACCAAAAAACAATTAGGCAACAACAAATTCAATCCCTTTTAGACAATTTCCTGGGTAAAACGTTCCACTGTAATAGTGAAGGTGTAAACTTGGCAGTAGAAAATCTTAACAGTATATTTGACCTCTCAGCTTCCCTATCAAATCGAAAAATCTCAAATAGAAAACCGAAGAAAATTAACAACAATGACAAATGGTTTGATGAAGAATGCAAAAATCTAAGAAAGAAATTGAGAAACCTGTCCAACCAAAAACATAGAGACCCGGAAAACCTGAGTCTACGCCTTCACTATGGTGAATCACTAAAACAATACAGAAATACACTACGGAAAAAGAAGGAAAAGCATGTCAGAAATCAGCTCAATGTAATTGAAGAATCCATAGACTCTAACCACTTCTGGGAAAATTGGAAAACACTAAACAAACAACAACACGAAGAATGATCTATCCAAAATGGAGATGTATGAGTAAACCACTTCTCCAATCGTTTTGGTCCTATAACAAAGAATAAAGAGAAAAAACATATACATGATCAAAAACAGATTTTAGAATCAACTATTAAAGACTACCAGAACCAACTGGATTCTCCAATTACATTGAATGAGTTACAGGACAAAATAAAAACCCTCCAACCCAAAAAGGCCTGTGGTGTTGATGGTATCCTCAATGAAATGATCAAATATACAGACAACAAATTCCAATTGGCTATACTAAAACTCTTTAACATCATCCTTAGCTCTGGCATCTTCCCCAATATTTGGAACCAAGGACTGATCACCCCAATCCACAAAAATGGAGACAAATTTGACCCCAATAACTACCGTGGAATATGCGTCAACAGTAACCTTGGAAAAATCCTCTGCATTATCATTAACAGCAGACTCGTACACTTCCTCAATGAAAACAATGTACTGAGCAAATGTCAAATTGGCTTTTTACCAAATTACCGTACAACAGACCATGTATTCACCCTGCACACCCTAATTGACAACCAAACAACCAAAACAAAGGCAAAGTCTTCTCATGCTTTGTTGATTTCAAAAAACCCTTCGACTCAATTTGGCATGAGGGTCTGCTATACAAACTGATGGAAAGTGGTAAGGGGGGTAAAACATACAACATCATAAAATCCATGTACACAAACAACAAGTGTGCGGTTAAAATTGGCAAAAAACACACAAATTTCTCCACACAGGGTCGTGGGGTTAGACAGGGATGCAGCTTAAGCCCCACCCTCTTCAACATATATATCAACGAATTGGCGCGGGCACTAGAAAAGTCTGCAGCACCCGGCCTCACCCTACTAGAATCCGAAGTCAAATGTCTGCTGTTTGCTGATGATCTGGTACTTCTTTCACCAACCAAGGAGGACCTACAGCAGCATCTAGATCTTATGCACAGATTCTGTCAGACCTGGGCCCTGACAGTAAATCTCAGTAAGACCAAAATAATGGTGTTCCAAAAAAGGTCCAGTCACCAGGACCACAAATACAAATTCCATCTAGACACTGTATCCCTAGAGCACACAAAAAACTATACATACCTTGGCCTAAACATCAGCGCCACAGGTAACTTCCACAAAGCTGAGAACGATCTGAGAGACAAGGCAAGAAGGGCATTCTATGCCATCAAAAGGAACATAAATTTCAACATACCAATTAGGATTTGGCTAAAAATACTTGAATCAGTCTTAGAGCCCATTGCTCTTTATGGTTGTGAGGTCTGGGGTCCGCTCACCAACCAAGACTTCACAAAATGGGACAAACACCAAATTGAGACTGCACGAAGAATTCTGCAAAAGTATCCTCCGTGTACAACGTAGAACACCAAATAATGCATGCAGAGCAGAATTAGGCCGATACCCACTAATTATCCAAATCCAGATAAGAGCCGTTAAATTCTATAACCACCTAAAAGGAAGCGATTCCCAAACCTTCCACAACAAAGCCATCACCTACAGAGAGATGAACCTGGAGAAGAGTCCCCTAAGCAAGCTGGTCCTGGGGCTCTGTTCACAAACACAAACACACCCTACAGAGCCCCAGGACAGCAGCACATTTAGACCCAACCAAATCATGAGAAAACAAAAAGATAATTACTTGACACATTGGAAGGAATTAACAAAAAAACAGAGCAAACTAGAATGCTATTTGGCCCTACACAGAGGGTACACAGCGGCAGTATACCTGACCACTGTGACTGACCCAAAATTAAGGAAAGCTTTGACTATGTACAGACTCAGCGAGCATAGCCTTGCTATTGAGAAAGGCCGCCGTAGGCAGACATGGCTCTCAAGAGAAGACAGGCTATGTGCACACTGCCCACAAAATGAGGTGGAAACTGAGCGGCACTTCCTAACCTCCTGCCCAATGTATGACCATATTAGAGAGACATATTTCCCTCAGATTACACAGATCCACAAAGAATTCGAAAACAAATCCAATTTTGAAAAACTCCCATATCTACTGGGTGAAATTCCACAGTGTGCCATCAGAGCAGCAAGATTTGTGACCTGTTGCCACGAGAAAAGGGCAACCAGTGAAGAACACACACCATTGTAAATACAACCCATATCTATGCTTATTTATTTTATCTTGTGTCCTTTACCATTTGTACATTGTTAAAACACTGTATATATATATAATATGACATTTGTAATGTCTTTATTGTTTTGAAACTTCTGTATGTGTGATGTCTACTGTTAATTTTTATTGTTTATTTCACTTTATATATTATCTACCTTACTTGCTTTGGCAATGTTAACACATGTTTCCCATGCCAATAAAGCCATTGAATTGAATTGAATTGACAGAGAGTTAGAGAGACAGAGAGAGAGTTAGAGAGAGATAGTTTGACAGTTGGAGTTAGATAAATAGTTAGAGACAGAGAGAGAGAGACAGAGAGAGAGTTAGAGAGAGATAGTTAGAGAGAGATAGTTAGAGAGAGATAGTTAGAGACAGAGAAAGAGAGTTAGAGACAGAGACAGAGTTAGAGAGAGATAGTTAGACAGTTGGAGTTAGATAAATAGTTAGAGACAGAGAGAGAGACAGAGAGAGAGTTAGAGAAATAGTTAGAGAGAGAGACAGAGAGAGAGTTAGAGAAATAGAGAGACAGAGAGAGAGAGAGTCAGAGAAATAGTTATGCTTATTTATTTATCTTGTGTACTTTAACCATTTGTACATTGTTACAACACTGTATATTTATATATATAATATGACATTTGTAATGTCTTTATTGTTTTGAAACTTCTGTATGTGTAATGTTTACTGTTAATTTTTGTTTATTTCACTTTTGTATATTATCTACCTCACTTGCTTTGGCAATGTTAACACATGTTTCCCATGCCAATAAAGCCCTTGAATTGAATTGAGAGTTAGAGAGTTTGCAAACACCATTGTAAATACAACCCATTTTTATGCTTATTTATTTTCCCTTGTGTACTTTAACCATTTGTACATTGTTACAACACATACATACATACATACATATATATATATACACATATACATATATATATATACATATACATATACACATATACATAGTCACGGTTTTCTATAGGCAAAGGAGAGTCGGACCAAAATGCGGCGTGGCTATTGCGATCCATGTTTAATGAATATGAAGAAACACGAATCAAATACAATAAACGATACACGAAAACCAAAACAGCCTATACTGGTGCAAACTAACACAACATAAACAAGGACATAAGGACAACCACCCACAAAACCCAACACCAAACAGGCTACCTAAATATGGTTCCCAATCAGAGACAATGACTAACACCTGCCTCTGATTGAGAACCATATCAGGCCAAACACAGAAACAGACAAACTAGACACACAACATAGAATACCCACTCAGATCACACCCTGACCAAACAAAACATATAAACATACAAAGCAAACTATGGTCAGGGTGTGACATATATATAAAGTATATCACAAAAGTGAGTACACCCCTCACATTTTTGTAAATATTTGAGTATATCTTTTCATGTGACAACACTGAAGAAATGTAAAGTAGTGAGTGTAGAGCTTGTTTAACAGTGTAAATTTGCTGTCCCTTCAAAATAACTAAAACTAACCCAAACACACCTCCAAGACAACCACTGCCTTGCTAAAGAAGCTGAGGGTAAAGGTGATGGACTGGCCAAGCATGTCTCCAGACCTAAACCCCATTGAGCATCTGTGGGGCATCCTCAAACGGAAGGTGGAGGAGTGCAAGGTCTCTAACATCCATCAGCTCTCTGATGTCATCATGGAGGAGTGGAAGAGGACTCCAGTGACAACCTGTGAAGCTCTGGTGAACTCCATGCCCAAGAGGGTTAAGGCAGTGCTGGAAAAGGATGGTGGCCACACAAAATATTGACAATTTGGGCCCAATTTGGACATTTTCACTTAGGGGTGTACTCACTTTTGTTGCCAGCGTTTTAGACATTAATGGCTGTGTGTTGAGTTATTTTGAGGGGACAGCAAATGTACACTGTTATACAAGCTGTACACTCACTACTTTACATTGTAGCAAAGTGTCATTTCTTCAGTGTTGTCACATGAAAAGATATACTCATATATTTACAAAAATGTGAGGGGTGTACTCACTTTTGTGATTTACTGTTTATATATAATATGACATTTGTAATGTCTAGATTGTTTTGAAACTTCTGTATGTGTAATGTTTACTGTTCATTTTTATTGGTTATTTCACTTTTGTATATTATCTACCTCACTTGCTTTGGCAATGTTAACACGTTTCCCATGCCAATAAAGCCCCTTGAATTGAATTGAGAGAGATAGAGACAGAGAGAGAATTAGAGAGAGAGAGAGAGAGAGAGAGAGGGGAGAGGGAGAAAGACAGCTGTGACAACTGGGTGACTTCTGCATTAGCAAAAATAGCAGTTAAGTGGCTGTGTGCTGCAAACGCACGCGCGCAGCCTATACATTTCCCCCATCTTTAATCATCATGACTATTATTATCTATTACTCCTCTGCTGTGTACAGTAGATAATGTTAATCTGCATCACATCATGTTCTGTTTGTCTCTTAATAGGACAGAACAACAAAACCATGGAACGTAATCATTATCTTTATGTTCCCTCCTAATCTCTCCATCCTCTGACACCTTCAGAAGGATCCTTGCTATGGTTACGGTGCATGATGCTCATTGTCGCTGTGTTTCATCACCACCATCACCCTCGGCCCACTTTACTATGCATCACTAATCACTTACCCTGTTTGTTTGTTTAAAATGTTCATGGTTTTAATCATCTATTCAGGTGTGATAAATGTGGTAGGCCTAAAGAATTTCAATATTATATCTAGCTATTGACATGGTTGAAATTGAAGGTGTTCTGGAGAAAATTGGTTTGAACAAAAACCTGGAGCTGTGTTCGAATACTCATACTAACCACACTAACCGTACTATTTGTGATGTCATTTGAGTATGTAGTATGATTATTAGTAATCGTATGGATATAGTTATAATATGCCAAAAGCAGTGGACACTATTTCCGTGCTTTTAGGGCCCGTAATGCAATTCTTCACGAAAATGGGCATGGCTTCACAACGTTTTCAGATTTGAAGAAAGTCATTGGTACAGATACAAATTGATTGCTTTAACCAATTATGACAAATGTTAAGAAAATGTTAGCAATGTATAAAGTAATGACTTTTCAAGTAAGTTACATTACACATTATGTTAGCTGACAATTTGTTAGCTACGCTATCCTTACGAACAACATAGCTGTAAAAGGTCTGGGTGTAGCTGGTGCAGAGGAGTCAGGCGCAGGACAGCAAAGGTGAGTAACACACGTAATTCTACTCAATTTAACTCACCGAACAGGAGGAAACATACACCCTCACGTCCTTGGCCAAGGTGGACCACCAGTACTTCCCACATAAGACAACGCATCGTTTGACCGGTGCCAGGATGACCAGAGGAGGGTGACATGTGGGCCTAATAGATCATACGGTCGCGGACAGCAGACTGGAACATACAGACGCGCAGCTGGACACTGGGGGGAGTGGGCTCTGTACGTAACTCCCGCTCGATGTCCGCGTCTAACTATCACACCACCGGTGCCACCAGGCAAGAGGCCGGAAGTATGGGGAGTGTGATCCACGGACCACTCCTCTGTGTCATACATCCGGACAGTGCGTCTGCCTTAGCGTTCTGGGAACCTGGTCTGTAGGACAGGGTGAAAACAAAACGGGTAAAGAACATGGCCCACCTTGCCTGGCGAAGGTTCAGTCTTCACGCCACCCGAATGTACT
The DNA here is from genome assembly GCF_036934945.1 of Oncorhynchus masou masou. Taxonomy (NCBI): domain Eukaryota; kingdom Metazoa; phylum Chordata; class Actinopteri; order Salmoniformes; family Salmonidae; genus Oncorhynchus; species Oncorhynchus masou. Next base: position 27,606,461 of record NC_088224.1, on the reverse strand, counting down.
CCAGATTGCTGTGGTCAGTCCAGATGAGAAAAGGGTGTTTAGACCCCTCAAGCCAATGTCTCCACGCCTTCAGAGTCTTGAGCGGAGCTTTGGCGCTGAGAGAGCACGGCTCCTATCCCAGCCTCGGACGCGTCCACCTCCACTATGAATGCCAAAGAGGGATCCGGATGGGCCAACATGGGAGCCGAGGTAAACATAGCCTTCAGGTGACCAAAAGCCCTGTCCGCCTCAGCCGATCACCGCAGTCGCACCGGTCCCCCCTTCAGCAGTGAGGTAATGGGAGCTGCTACCTGACCAAAACCCCAGATAAACCTCCGGTAGTAGTTGGCAAACCCTAGAAACCACTGCACTTCCTTTACCGTGTTGGGAGTCGGCCAATTACGCACGGCTGAAATGCTGTCACTCTCCATCTTCACCCCTGAAGTGGAAATGCAGTACCCAAGGAAGGACAGACATTTCTCAGCCTTGACGTACAGGTCATGCTCCAACAGTCGCCCAAGCACCCTGCATACCAGGGACACATGCTCGGCACTTGTAGCGAAGTATATCAGAATGTCATCAATATACACCACTACACCCTGTCCATGCAGGTCCTGGACAATCTTGTCTACAAATGCCTGGAAGAGTGATGGAGCATTCATCAACCCGTACGGCATGACGAGGTCTCATAGTGCCCTTAGGTGGTACTAAATGCCGTCTTCCACTCATCCCCCTCCCGGATACGCACCAGGTTGTAAGCGCTCCTGAGATCCAATTTTGTGAAGAAGCGCACCCCGTGCATTGACTCTATCGCACTGGCTATGAGAAGCAGCGGGTAGCTGTGATTTGGTTGATACCTCGATAGTCAATACACAGGCGCAGACCTCCAACTTTCTTCACAACAAAATAAACTCGAGGAGGCAGGTGAAGTGGAGGACCGAATGTACACCTGCCCCAGGGATTCGGAGACATATATTTCCATAGCCGCCATCTCCTCCTGTGACAGAGGATACACGTGACTCCTGGGAAGTGCTGCGTCTACCAGGAGATTTATCGCACAATCCCCCCATCGATGGGGTGGCAATTGAGTCGCCTTCTGTAAGAAGAGCCAAATCTGCATATTCAGAGGGGGTGACGGTGCAGACCTGGTCTGGACTTTCCACCGTAGTGCTCTGGACTTTCCACCCTATAATGGAGAGCGACCGACTTCAGCGGAAGTCGTGACAATAGCATTACAGCTGTAGTATGTACTGGTATGTTATCTTGTTACCTGACGTTAGTTGGCTACTAATACATCAAACTTGCAACGGAGTATATTAACTACAGTGCCAGTCAAAAGTCTGGACACACCTACTTATTCTAGGGTTTTTCTTTATTTTTACTATTTTCTACATTGTAGTGAAGACATCAAATCTATGAAATAACACATATTTGTGAGATGCAGGGTAGGTGAACAGATGATCTCTGCATGTGTGGTTTCCACCGTGAAACATGGAGGAGGGGATGCATTGCTGGTTACATTGTCAGCCATTTATTTAGAATTCAAGGCACACTTAACCAGCATGGCTACCACAGCATTCTGCAGTGATACGCCATCCCATCTGGTTTGCGCTTAGTTGGACTATCATTTGTTTTTACACAGGACAATGACCCAACACACCTTCAGGCTGTGTAAGGGCTATTTGACCAAGAAAGAGAGCGATGGAGTGCTGCATCAGATGACCTGGCCTCCACAATGACATGACCTCAACCCAATTGAGATGGTTTGGGATGAGTTGGAACACAGAGTGAAGGAAAAGCAGCCAACAAGTGCTCACCATATGTGGGAACTCCTTCAAGACTGTTGGAAAAGCATTCCTCATGAAGCTGGTTGAGAGAATGCCAAGAGTGCGGAAAGCTGTCATCAAGGCAAAGGGTGGCTACTTTGAAGAATCTAAAATCTAAAATATTTTTCAATTTGTTTAACACTTTTTTTGTTACTACATGATTCCATATGTGTTATTTCATAGTTTTGATCTCTACACAATTATTATACAATGTCAAAAATAGTCAAAACAAAGAAAAACCCTTGAATGAGTAGGTGTGTCAAAACCTTTGACTGGTCCTGTATATGCTATCTAACTAACTACCCAATGTTTATTGAATTGATTATTCACATCATTCTTAGCTGTGCATTCTCAATGGACATAGTTAATTCTGGCTATCTACTATGATTTCAGAGTGCTCTCGTCTGAGTGTGCCAGAGCGCAGAATGACTGATGCATTTACAAATGCTCAACATCCATTGAATAGGGCCGGTGTCTGTAAACATGGGCAAAAAAAGCGTAGCTAAATTGTTGCCAGCAGCACAGTTACAGTCACCAACTCTCTGGATAACATAAAAATAGCCTAACCAGCTCTTCTAGGGCGAGTAAAATGGTCAGAGTGAGGTGTTCTCTCGTTGGTATCTGTCAGTAGCTAGCTAGCAGTTAGCTTGGGTGCTTGACTGCCATTGTGAGGTCAGAAAGCTCGGATCAACCCTACATCTCGGCCAGAACGTCCAGTGTGCTGTCTGAACGCTCTGAATTTACGAGCTGACAATCTGACAACACTCTGGACTTACTCTGGTACTCCAGATAGAATTTATGAACACATTTGTTATGATACCAAGTTAACGAGGTTGCATAGCAACACCATCAACTTCCGGAAGACAGGTTCAGTGCTAGTACGCTCAACTGAAACAGCAGTACTAAAATGAACTAATAGTATATAGTATGTAGTATATACTCATTAAGTATGTAGCAGAGGTAGGACCAAGTCATTGTTTTACAAGTCACAAGTAAGTCTCAAGTCTTAGCACTCAAGTCCAAAGTCAAGTCCCAAGTCAAGACAGGCAAGTCCGAGTCAAGTCACAACTCAAGACCGTCAAGTATCAAGTCAAGTCTCAAGTCCTAAACTTTGAGTTTCGAGTCCTAAACAAGTCATAATGTGCTCCTCACCAAATGTAATACCATTTCATATTTTTAACAAGAGTAATAGTTAGTATATTACATTTATGTAAATCATATCTGTATATTTATTACTTTCCAAATAAACGTTATATTTCCATGGAAATACATTGGTAGCCATTAGACAGACACATACCCCCCAATAGTGATCAACTATCGAGGATCGCTATTTGGCACAATCGGGGGATGTAGTCTTACACACAATCGCCCAACCTTAACACACACACTCTCTCTCTGTGCTTACAGTAGGCTCATGTATGTCAATGGTTTCAGGAACAGCAGTAACATCAGGCAGGATTTAGGCTACCAACTGCCTAGCCAGTTGTTGCTCAATCTTGGGTGCAACGATCACGTTCCCGCACTGACTGACTGTGTGGAGGCTCATTGACTTAACATTACATTAGCCTACATGATACACCAGTAAAGTAATAAAATATATAGCCGTCGGCTATATTAGCCACGTCAAAGTCGAGTTGCAAGTCATCATATTTGTGAATCTAGTCTGACTCGAGTCCAAGTCATGTGACTAGAGTCCACACCTCTGGTATGTAGTATAGTGTATGTCAGTATGGGTATTCGAACACAAATTATCACATTTGTTATTGTTGAAAAATAACTCCACACACACACACACACGCATGGACACCGTTTGTTCTACCCACTCCCTCTCTCTCTGAATCCCAAGCCTAGCTCAAAGCCAGGATGGCCATTAGCTGTCTTGCCAAGGTTGTCTTTTCCCAATTTAAGGTTAGACACTAAGCTCTCACCTCTGGCCTAGCTGCCTCAGGTAAATCTCTCTTAATATTAGCAGCCTGCTGAGTCCCTGGCTGGTTTGTGTAGGAGGGGTTGGAGGGCATACAGCCCTGCTAAACTGGGACTGAGACAGTGGCAGTATCTTTCTCTCTCTTCGTTCTCCCTTCCACTATATTTCTCTTTATTTTTCTCTCCCTCTATCTTTCTCTCTTTCACTCTTTCTCTCTTCCTTTATCTATCTCTCTTTCGCTCTTTCTCATATTCTGTATCTTTCTCTATCTTTCTCTTTCTCTCCCTATCTTTTTCTCATTCTTTCTCTTTTCCTGTATCTTTCTCTATCTTTCTCTTTTCCTGTATCTTTCTCTTTCTCTCTCCCTATCTTTTTCTCTTTCTTTCTCTATCTTTCTCTTTTCCTGTATCTTTCTCTTTCTCTCTTCCAATCTATTTCTCTCTCACTCACTCGCTCTCACTCTTTCTTTCTCTAGGGATCTCTCTATGGTGACATGCTTTAGTTATCATAGGATCACCATCTGTTGTTTCAACCCCCTGCAGGGACCTAGCGGTCAACTGGCCAAGAGGACCTCTGGCCAACCATGAACTAAATAATGGCTTGAGAAAGTCAGTGTGTGTGCGTGCGTGTGCATTTGTGTGTGCATTTGTGTGTGCATAGTTGCATGTGTTTGGGCATTTGTATTTTTGTTATTTTATTTTCAAAATCCTGAGGAGAATACAGTGTATTTAGAATTCAGCTGATGGCTTTTCATCTCCGTTAATTTATTTCCACGCTGGTCTCCTGATGATGATTGTGATGTCCTCTCACTCTGTTGTCCATGCGAGGCCACTGGGGCTGATAGAGTGGTCCTTCTAGCGCTCTTGTGCATGGCTCGACATTAACGCTTGTCCAGGACAAGTAAAAAAAAATGGTCGGACAATAAGATTTAAGTTGTCTGTATAGACAAGCATTCCAGGCGACTACCTCATGAAGCTGGTTGAGAGAATGCAAAGAGTGTGCCAAGCTGTCAAGGCAAAGGGTGGCTATTTGAAGAGTCAAATATAAAATATATTTTGATTTGTTAAAAAAAAGAAAATGGTTACTACAAGATGCCAAATGTGTTATTTCATAGTTTTGATGTCTTCACTATTATTTTCCAATGTTGTGAAAATAAAGGAAAACCCTTGAATTAGTAGGTAGTGTACATGAATAAAAAGGTGAGTGAGGTACAGTGCCTGTTGCACACCACGCATCACCAACCTTGAATCTGAACATAGGCACATATCATTTTGAAACAACTTAACCATAAACGGAATTGTTTAAAACCTGTACGTTTTATGTTTTTTTTTACAAAGCATGTCTTACCTTGCTTCAAAGTAGCCTAGCCAAAATACGACCATAGAAATGTTCAGGGTATTATTATTCAATTATAAACACTTAAATGCCATTGAAACTAGCATTTCTCTCATGTTCTATTGGTTTTCAAATCAACATTCTTTGAGCACTGTTCACACTGCAGGCCTTAATGCTCAAATCAGTTTTGTTTTTCAAATCCGTTTTGGAATACTGAGTGTCCAAACAGCAACCCACGGGGCAGACGTCAGTTCAACGTATATTTTTGATTTACATTTGGTTGAGTTGTCAACTAACCTGAATTCAATGTGAAATCAACAACCATTTTGAATAAGGTTAAAAGTTGGATGAACAAAATAAATTGTTCTGTTACGATTACTTTTTTCAAATCCAATACGTTTCCCACGTTGATTCAACATCATCACATCGTTCCCCCCCCAAATGACATAGAAACAACATTGATTCAAACAGTTTTTTCCTCTCAGGAATTCACGTGATCAAATTGGACTTGAACGTGTTCAGACTGTAGCAATTTGCTGACAATGGCGTGCATTTGTGCAGTGGCGTAGAATGATCGGTGGTGGTGCTTATGCTTCCTATCACTCAGACGTTGTTGTGTAGCAAGCTAAGGTGACAACAATACCTGCAATGGAAGTCTCCCAGTTGCTTTGAATGTTCAAAATCATAGTTTAAGAACACTTTTATAGAGTGACTGAATGCACCGATTCCGAATGCATTTCTTTGTTACTCATGAAGAAATAGAGATTTCAGTCTTGGGGGTGTGGTTCGATGTGGCGGTTACTGATGTTTCCCCCATGAGACACCATAGTAACAAAGCCAATACCACTTCCAGAAATTTTCCAGAATGAATTTAAAATATCTCAAGAAATCTGTTATTAATTCTGGCGTTTTAGTCGCGCAATTTTACATCTAGTGTTTGGTGCAGTATTTGTCAAGTAAAACATGTGCGACATGTTGTCCTATGTAAACAAAGTCAGATCCATTGTGCTGATGGGAACATCTATCTCACTGTCTGTGTGTTCTGGATTGGATAGAGTGCAATCACCGCAGCTGTGTATCCTGTGTCAGTGGGCAAGTGAGCATTATCGAAATCAAAACCCAACCCTCTAGTAAGTCCTGACAAACAGTTGTTCTCAAATCTCACAAAACTCTGTTTTGAGAGACACTGACTTTATGACAAATGTGCCTACTTACACTTTTTAGAACATTTTGGCATTGGAATAAATGTTTCTGACTAATATCGATGTCACATATGCTGTTTTCAACTAAAGAAGTTGGTTCCTGAGTTCAGTTCTGCTTTAAAGATCCAACTTTCAAAACAAGTTATTTTAAGATAGCCACAGCAATCAACTAGCTAGCTTGGTAGATGTTTAGCTTGCTAGCACATTCACTCATTTGTTTGAAAACAATTAACAAGCTACCTAGCTACCACATGTGCTTGTCAAGCTGTCAACAGAGTAGCTAGCACACAACAAGGTATGCCAAATAACACTTGAGAATACTTGAGGACAAACCTGAAGATTCAGACAAGTCACATGGCCAGGAATCAGATTTCTTTGAAGGTGGTTTGAAATGTGGTTGGAAATATCTGATTCCATGTGCCTTTTGGCTGTTCAGACCTCAATAAAAAGATCAGATTTGAATCGGATATGCAATTGTTTTTATTTGAGTCACTTCAATCTGCCAGTGCGAACAAGGCTTTATTGGGGCGGTAGTGTAGCCTAGTGGTTAGAGCATTGGACTAGTAACCGAAAGGTTGCAAGTTCAAATCCCTGAGCTGACAAGGTACAAAATCTGTCATTCTGCCCCTGAACAGGCAGTTAACCCACTGTTCCTAGGCCATCATTGAAAATAATGTTAAAAAGGAAAAATTGTCCAGCAGCCAAAGGCACAGTCCTAGTCATATTAGTGAGCTATGCTAGTTGATGCATCTTTGGATTGCTTCATTTATACAGATTTTTCCATCTCTGTCACATGAAAACATGTGTGCATGTGGTAAGGTACAGTGTGCTTTTGAGAACAGTGTTTTCCCGCTAATTGCATTTTGGAACATTTGCATGTAGCCTACAGCCATGTGCGCATTGCTGAGCTTATAATATGAAGTTAAAAATGATGACAATTTTAAGCTAAATGGTCTGATCTGTTAGATCAGCTTTGTTGCTTTTACATTTTTTGGGATGTGCAGTGGTTGTATGAATTTTTGATCTATTGTCCCAGAACTGTCCCAGAGTCTGTTTTGAACCATGCTAGGTATATTGTTTTGAGACGGGCTTGAATATGCAAAGAGACTACATTTTTGTCTTGTTCTCTATGGTAAAAAAATAGTAATGCATTTCATTTTTTGAAGTGTTTCCTTTCATCATGTAAGAATTGTGTTACAGACCTTTATTGGGGGACCTGCGCTTTCGGACAAGTAAAAAATATGTCCTACTTATCAAAAGTACAAGTGGCAAAAAAGTGAATGTCAAGCCCTGTTGTGTCATTAGTACCACCACAGACATAGTGCACACAAGGTGCTTGAGGTGCTTAATTAAAGTACTTGAATTTGGCACTCTGAGAAAAAAAAGAAAAAAAAGACCCTGAAAATCAGACATTTTCTCAAGTTAGTACTTGAAAAGTACTTGAATTAAAATGAGAGGAGAACAGAAAATTATAAAATATGTTAATATGAAAAATATTAGAAAAATGTATAGGTCATTCTTGCGCATTAATTTCCAGGCACACTGAGTTTTCTTTTCTCACGTGTTTGGCGTTCTGGTTGCCAGGTGAGCTCGCTCATTACACCCACACGTCACTCAGCGAGGGAGGTACAGAACTGACTGATTAAGCGTCGCCAAATGTCACATCGATAGCTAAATGCAAATGTAGATTCAATTTTGCCTGGAAGGATATTTATGTTTATGAAAGGGTTTTGCCAGACCCAACTGAGGATGTAGTGGAGGTTAAATGCACGTAGATGCCACTTACTCACCTTTCTATTTTGTTAATGATCATTTACCCACTTATTATTGCGTTCCCAGCATTGATCAACACGCAGAAGGCTTCTTGTTCTGAGTTCTAATCCCGCCTACCTCTGAGGATGAGCGCAATCATGAGTTACGTTCGCCTGCTGCCCAGGATTTGCCTTGTTAGCAGCGCATTCATTCACCACTCCGTCCAACCGGAAACTCCGCCCACGACATCGGCCGAGAGGTGAAAAGAACTGCCTCAGCCCAGACCTACAGTACAGTGGCAAGTAGCTGAGAGACATCCCCCCAAACAAACTTCCCCTGACTCTCTGAAAAATGAGGGTACATCTGGTAAATAACCGCTGATATTTCGGTCAGATGTGTAGCTAGCTAGGTACCTCAAGGGCTCCGGCTATTAGCTATGACTAGCTGGCTAGAGCAGTTGACTGAAATTAAGCTAGCTATAATCAAAAGATGGGCTACTATACGTTCTCATAACAAAATATATTTTATTTATAGAGAGTAGTGAGACAGACAGTGGTGAGTCAGGCTGCAATGATGGAGGCAAAAGAGATACACAGAGAGAGGAACCATTGAAGCAAGCAGGAGAGAGGTTAGTAGTACAGTGGTTCCCAGACTTGGGGTCTGGGGCCCATGTGGGGTCCCCTGAGAGAGTCTTTAATCTTATCAAACACATTAATAACTTGTTTCTCTTCAATTGGGTTGACAATGCAACATTTTAGAGTCAACTAAGGGCCTTATATGCTGTCTGAAATCACTTTCATGTTATTATGTGTTATGTGTTGGGACAGCCTGTGGGACCTAAAATTGAGTGAAATATGAAGACAATTTTAACATAAAATACAATTTTATATTTTGTACACTGAACAAAAATATAAACACAACATGCAACAATTTCAAAGATTGTACTGAGTTACAGTTCAGGGGCGGCAGGGTAGCCTAGTGGTTAGAGCGTTGGACTAGTAACTAGTCCCTCCACTCAGATGCTCTTCTCCATTGTATTTTGAGAAGTAGATGAGTAGAGAGCATACGAGGAATCAAGGAGAGATGACTTGAGTAAGAGCTCTAATTTTCCACATTTCTTCCAAACCTTATGACTGAAAGTTTTCAGAAAATCATTTTTTCCCATGAAGAACATGTATCCACAACGTCTTTTGTGGGTGTGGAAGATTCCTCCTCTGTCCTTCTCAGATCTAACAATCTTATTGAACAAAATAATGATTTCACTGTGAAAAGAGAGAATATTTTCTGGACAGGGAACTAGAGGACAGACAATTGCGGTGCACTTTTTGAGAGGGATGACATTGCCGAGAGGATTCACCTTGGACAAGGAGAAATTAGGATTGTTTTGTTTTGCCCCCCTTGTTAGTGCACTTTTGTGGACTGAATGTTCTGCACAGGAGTTTGACTTCGACTTAGTGTGTTTTTCTCATGAAAAGAACCACATGTCATATCATGTCATACCATGCTGAATCAAAACACAAACTCTCGAGAGTTGTCTATGTACAGTATGTGTGTGTATATATTTGTGTGTGGATATATTTGTGTTTGTGTGTGTGCGCGCATCTGCGTGTGTGTGTGAGTGAGATAACAGTCGGCCTCAATTGGCTCCCATGCTCGTGACCATCGTGTGACCTGCTGTTTGCATGGCATTACATTAGGCTTGAGCACCAGCGATCTTTCGCAATACAAATCCTGAACAGAAAACCCTCAGAAAAAGCCCAGTCCTTTTGTGCTATAATAAAATCAACAAAGCCACAGCAGTATTTTCCAGCTGTAGCTGTACCACTGTATCACTGTTCACGCCAAATGCCCAGCAGGAAACTCCAGTTGTCTTCTGAGACTTTGAATTTGTCCAAAATGGCACCCAACTCCCGATATAGTGCAGTACTTTTGACCAGGGCCTCAGTGCCCTATGTAAGGAATAGGATATGTATCCGGGTTTAGTTTGAATCAAACCACGGGGTAATATAGTAGATGCAATGATTTTATCATCAGCGCGGCTACATAACTTGAAAAACATCCTCTCTTTCCTAGAGGAGATTAGCAGTTCTGACACACAGGTGATAGCGCCTTTATGAGTTAGTTGACATGTAATATAGTGAGCATAATGACTGGTATGTATTTCATCCAGGTGTTGAAGACCAGGGTCATTATAATAGGCTAATAAACTGGTTTTGGTATGAAAACGAGAGATAAGGAGGGATAAAAAGCCAAAAATTAGAGAAGAGAATGTAAGCACAGTGTAAAACGCCTGGCAAAGGTCAGTTTCACCTGTCTTCATGATTGTCTCCACCCCCCTCCAGGTGTTGCCCATCCTCCCCATCATCCCCTGTGTTTTTATACCTGTGTTCTCTGTTTGTCTGTTGCCAGTTCATCTTGTTTGTCAAGTCAACCAGCATTTTTGTTCTCAGCTCCTGCTTTTCTCAGTCTCTCTTTTCTCGCCCTCCTTGTTTTGACCCTTGCCGGTCCTGACTCTGAGCCGGCCTGCATGACCACTCTGCCTGCTCCTGACCCTGAGCCTGCCTGACTACTCTGCCTGCCCCTGAACCTGAGCCTGCCTGACCATTCTGCCTGCTCCTGACCCTGAGCTGCCTGACCACTCTGCCTGCTCCTGAGCCTGCCTGACCACTCTGCCTGCTCCTGACCCTGAGCCTTCATGACCACTCTGACTGCTCCTGACCCTGAGCTGCCTGACCACTCTGCCTGCTCCTGACCCTGAGCCTTCATGACCACTCTGACTGCTCCTGACCCTGAGCCTGCCTGCCGACCTGTGCCTTTGCCCCACCTCTGGATTATTAAACCATTGTTAATTCAACGTTGTCTGCATCTGGGTCTTACCTTCATATCTGATAGGAAATAAGCCCCTTTTAGGCTGGCAAAGCAGCGCTGGAAAGACAAGCTATTACAGTTACAACATCAGGCGGTGTTTTCATAAACTTCCTGACACCCGAGTTCTGCCTGCCCGTCCCCTCTGTCACTTGGCTTGGAGCCATGACAGGCATAATAATGTTTTATATTGTTTTATTTATTTCTCTCTCTCTTCAATGCTCCGGATGAAAGAGGGCTTATCTGAAAATTTGACCCCGGCTCTACACAGATACTGTATGTGTGATCGTACACTCACAAGCATGCACAAACGTAATGCTTTTTGTCCTCAGGAAATATGTGTGTGTGTGTGTGTGTGTGCGTGGGTGTGCAAATGTGCATGCTGCTTATGTGCATGTGCTTGTGTTTTGAACATACTCCCATCACTGTTACTGGAGAGTGTATGCTTACAGTAATATGGACCTGGGTAATAGAGGGTAAGTCCCTGTCTGTAACGCTACACTCTTCTGAAGTAGTTATCACAGCCAGCCGAACCTCTGTGATTGTGTCCCGAGGCATTGTGTGTGTGTGTGTGTGTGTGTGTGTGTGTGTGTGTGTGTGTGTGTGTGTGTCCTTAGGAGCCAGCTGTCTCAGCTAGTTGGTCACACTTAGTCTGATTATGGGGAGATTTGTGTGTACAGTGTAAATATGCAGTGCACATGTCAAGGACAGTGTGTTTGTGTATCTGTCTGTATTTAAATAGTGCTGTATTATAACATTAACAACTGACACACATCCCCTGAAGCACAGGTTTCTGGATAGGGTTATGCATCGTGCTATGAGATCCTGTTGCTCCCCCATTCCATTAATCATCCATGCACGACATAAAACACAATCACACCAGTCATGGCTAGCAAGTTGAAAAAGTGACCTTATTCATTCATATACTGTAATGGACAGCTGGCTGGAGGGAATAGAGTCCTTGGTTGCAAGATGGATAATGAACCCTACGTGTTTGCAGCACAGTTTGTTTGATTTGGTGTTTGTGCGTGCGGGCTGCGTGTCGTGTGTGTGCGTCTACCATATATTAGCCCATTAAGGGTGTGATCCAGGGCCCTTTAATTTGCCTGCGGGGCTCTGAAATGATGCGTAAATGAATTGGTAATTGATCCCTAGATGATGAATCTAGGATCAATCATTGTCGTCCTGCTGTCGGGGCCAGAGGCTATTTAATTGGTGATGCTGTCGATACCTGTAATGCCATTCACTTCTATTGACCTTTCTCTTCCAGGCTTGTTAGAGGTAGAGAGTAGTGTAGAGCTCTGGTCGTTATGGCTGGGGTCCAGAGGCTGTGTGTGTGTGTGTGTGTGTGCGTGCGTGCGTGCGTGCGTGTGCGTGGTTGTGTGTGTATGTGTGTGTTTTTTTGTGTGTTAGAGCTCGCCAACAGGGGACGTTGAGAGCATCGCACTCTGCATGTGAGAGCTACCTCAAACTGCTGTTTTCCCCACAATGGTTTGTTTATTATGTTTGTTATATATTCCATTCTATTTATACTTCCAACTCGCTCATTGTTATTGGGTTGCTATGAGGGTAAATGGAGGCAGAAACTACATATCTAAATGAAACCTCATAAATTATTCCTCCACTAAACTTCCCATTGTGCCTTTCTCTCCCTGCCACTCTCTATCTCACTCTCCATCTCTCTCTCTCGTTCTCTCTCTATCGCTGCCTATATCTTTTTTTTTCTCTCTCCCTCTCTCGCTCTTTCTCTCTGTGTTGCAGAACTTTTTGGACAGTTCTGAGATTCTAAGTGTAGTTCTGAGAGTCTAAAAGAACAGAGATTGAATAGTACAATGGAAAGGGAAAGAATGATAAGTATTGGATCTGCTCTGCTACATGGTAAAATCTACTCCGTAGAGTTGTTTTGCAGTTACCATGGGTTCCACTTCTATCCCCTAGGAGTCATCTTGTCAGATAGGAGTTAAAAGCTTTTTTTCATTCCAAGTAGCTCTCTATTTCCTCCTCCTTTCAGTTTTCAATTTCCAGTCCAGATTGTATGTTTTCTCTGAAAACATTTTAACCAGTATGTTTCTCCTCAGTAATTGCGAATGCTTTACCAAAGTGAAGTAACCAAGCAGATATAGGCTAGATGCATTAGCACAGGCTTTTTAGGACTATTTCTGTCATCATGAGTGGTCAATTTTACTAGTACTGTGTGTGTGTAACTACTACCATAACATGAAATGCAATTACTACTAAATCTCAGGTACGCTAAAAGCATATCACCAAGTCATTGTCTCTCTGACCCCCATTGACGTCTTTACTGCTGTGTACAAACATGTGACAGTATCAATATACCATACTATATGTTGCTCTGGAGAAGAAAATCTGTGAAAGGACTACGGTTGCAAAGGGTCAGAAATGTTCCAGTAAATCTCCAGAATTCTTGGTGGCATATCTTGGTTAATCTATCCCCAATTCAATCAACCCTCTGCATGCACAGTGCATTCTTCCATCACATGTACAGCTGATTCTCAAGATCTTGCTCACTAATGAGATGCTATGGAGTCCACACTATACACTGTTTGAGCCAAGGACTACATGCGTTCTGGTTGGTTTTGTTTACAATACTGGTTGGGGTGAATATATTTTACATGACATACATGTTTTTTGTTAACTAGTAAATAGTAGCCTACAGAAAAGTGTGTTTAAATCATTTCTATGCTAACAATTTCTGCTAGTTAGTTTTTGCTACCATGTGGGTTTTAGCCTGCTTGAGCCTGCTAACTGAGGAGTGTTAATTCACCTGTTTCCATACATGGGGCGACAAGTAGCCTTGTGGTTAAACTGTTGGACTACTAACCGAAAGGTTGCTAGATCTAATCCCTGAACTGTCAAGGTAAAAATCTGTTGTTCAGCCCCTGAACAAGGCAGTTAATCCACTGTTCCTAAGCCATTATTGAAAAACTGACTTGCCTAGTTAAATAAAACATGTTTCATTTTAAAACATGTATCTCACAAAAGAGTTGTTAAATCTAACTGCTTAAATATTTACCTGTACATGGATTTATTTATTTTTTTACAGGAAAATGCCACGGCACTATCTGATGTGTGGAGACATTTCACTGCAGCTAATGTAGAAGGACAAGCTGTGTACATTTACAAATACTGTGCCGAATCACATGTGAAGAATGCAACAAAGATGCAGAATCATCTGGCCAAGTGCATAAAGTTCCCTCAGCGCTCGCAACAAGCAACCTCTGACAAGTCCATCTACTTCTATTTGAGGTGAAAATGATGAATCAGACACCTTATCGATAGCAACAGCTCATGGTCCTCCTGGAATCAGATTTTTTTTTTACTCAATGGAGGAACGTAGTCAGAGAAATGCTGAGGAATGTCTTGCTCGAGCTGTGTATGCAACTGGTTCACCTCTGATGCTCACAGGCAATGTGTGTTGGAAGAAATTTCTGTATGTTCTTCATCCAGCATACACCCCTCCAACCAGACATTGTATTTTATTTATCTGTTATTTTACCAGGTAAGTTGCCTGATAACACGTTCTCATTTGCAGCAACGACCTGGTGAATAGTTACAGGGGAGAGGAGGGGGATGAATGAGCCAATTGTAAACTGGGGATTATTAGGGCACCGTGATGGGTTTGAGGGCCAAATTGGGAATTTAGCCAGGACACCGGGGTTAACACCCCTACTCTTACGATAAGTGCCATGGGATCTTTAATGTCCTCAGGGAGTCAGGACACCCATTTAACGTCCCAGCCGAAAGACGGCACCCGACACAGGGCAGTGTCCCCAATCACTGCCCTGGGGCATTGGGATATTTTTTGTTTGTTTTTAGACCAGATGAAAGAGTGCCTCCTACTGGCCCTCCAACACCACTTCCAGCAGCATCTGGTCTCCCATCCAGGAACTGACCAGGACCAACACTGCTTAGCTTCAGAAGCAAGTATGTAGGGTGGTATGCTGCTGGCGACATGCTTTATCTACAAATTTGCTGGATGCAGAGTTCAACAGAGTTCAAATGAAGGTCAAGCAAATCATAGAGAAAGCAGACTGCATTGCAATCATATCTGATGGGTGGTTGAATGTTCATGGGCAAGGAATAATTAACTACATAATCTCCACCCCTCAACCAGTATTCTACAAGAGCACAGGGACAACAGACACACCGGTCTCTACATTGCAGATGAGCTGAAGGCAGTCATCAATGACCTTGGTCCACAGAAGGTATTTGCACTGGTGACAGACAATGCTGTGAAGATGAAGGCTGCTTGGTCTAAAGTGGAGGAGTCCTACCCTCACATCACACCCGTTGGCTGCGCTGCTCATGCATTGAATCTGCTCCTCAAGGACATCATGGCACTGAAAACAATGGATACACTACACTACAAGAGTGCCAAGGAAATGTTTAGGTTTGTGAAGGGTCATCAAGTTATATTAGCAATCTACCTCACCAAGCAAAGTGAGAAGAATAAGAGCCCACATTGAAGCTGCCCAGAAACACCTGTTGGGCTGGTGTTGTCATCATGTTTGATAGTCTCCTGGAGGGGAAGGTGTCTCTCAAAGAAATGGCCATATCACAGTCTGTCGATATGGACAGCCCCATCAAGAGGATCCTCCTGGATTATGTATTTTGGGAGAGAGTGGTAAGCAGCCTGAAACTCCTGAAACCTATAGCAGTAGCTATTTCATGGATTGAATGAGACAATGCCATCCTGTCTGATATTCAGACTCTGCTTGCAGATGTAAGAGAAGAAATCTGTACTGCCCACTTCACTGTTGCTCCAAGCAGAGGAAACTGCACTTCTGAAATACATCAAAAAGCGTAAAGACTTCTGCCTGAAGCCCTTACACGACGCAGCTTACATGTTGGACCCCAAGTATGCTGACAAGAGCATCCTGTCTAGTGCAGAGATCAACAAGGCCTATGGTGTCATCACTACCATGTCTCGCCACCTTGGCCTGGATGAGGGAAAGGTTCTTGGTAGTCTGGCGAAGTACACTTCCAAGCAAGGGTTTTGGGATGGAGATGCAATGTGGCAGTCGTGCCTCATATCTCATCAGCCACCTGGTGGAAGGGACTCTGTGGATCTGAGGCTCTTTCCCCTGTTGCCTTCATCATCCTCCAAATCCCACCAACATCAGCCACCTCAGCACTCAACAGGCTGACCAACACAAAGGTTGAAAAATTGGTGGCCATCAGGGCAAATGTGAAGCTTTTTGAGCCTGACAACGAGCCATCCTCAACAAGGTTGGAAAGTGACAGTGAAGTTGAGGCCTCGGTGTCTAATGTTCAAGAGGTGGACATTGAGGTCGTGGGAGAAGACTGGGGCCTGAGAGGAAGACAACCAAAGCTTTAGACTATCATATTACAGATGTATGTTGAAAATGTTTTTGGGAGATGCGATGGATCATTGGGGATCATTCAATATTCAATTTCTTTTGTTGTTCAGTAAAATCATCCCATGTGAAGAGTCAACTCATTTAATTAATGTTCAATTTGTAACTAAAATGTTTGTTTTATTTCTATTGGAAGGATTTAATCATTTGCGATTATGTCTACTTATGATAAGGTCAAATATTTATGTTTCTGTCTCCATATGATATGGTAAATATATCCAATGCAAAAAAACATCTACATTTAAATGGTATTAATTTTAATGTGCATATATTTCCATTAATTCCCATACATTCCCATTAATTCCCACGGAAAGTTTCCACCTCTGAATATTCCCCAAAATGTGCAACCGTATAAAGGACTGAAATGTAATAGCAATTAAGTATCCAGCTATATGGACATTCAAAGTTCATTAGAGAGTAATTAATGAACAGAGTCAGCATTAACCAACAGAGAACAACAGAGAGCACTAGTCTACCTGGGGTGGCAGGTACTCTAGTGGGTGGCAGGTAGCCTAGTGGTCAGAGAGTTGGGCCAGAACCCGAAGGTTGCAAGATCAAATCCCTGAGCTGACAAGGTACAAATCGGTTGTTCTGACCCTAAACATGGCAGTTAACACACTGTCCCTAGGCTGTTATTGTAAATAAGAAGTTGTTCTTAACTAACTTGCCTAGTTAAATAAATAAAAACAAGACCTTCAGTAAAACCAATCTTCAATTATGATCATTAAATTGTATATGAATACAAAAGCAGTGAATGTTCTACAATGCTCTTTGTAACTTGACTTGAGTACGAATAACATTGTTTTTAATTTTTCACCTTGTAAAGAACATTGTAGAATGTTATCTGCTGTTGTATTCAGATTGTGTTGATGACCCATTTAAGATAATAGGTTGTCTGAGTGAACATTACCATGAAAATGTGACAATGTTGTGTATTTGCTTCAAAAACACAGTTGTTAAGGAAAGAAAAAACATCTAATTCAGGTCTATGAATGTTGAAATGGAGAAATAAAACCTTGAAACCTTTTTAGAAGCTGTATCAGAGAGGCCCCCAGGGGAGAGAGCAGCTTCGTGAACCAGACTGACTGATAAGCTGCTCAATGACTAGGAACTGTCTCTTATCTTATTCTCTCTCTCTCTCTCTCTCTCTCTCTCTCTCTCTCTCTCTCTCTCTCTCTCTTTTTCAACCTGTTATTGAGAGTGCAATGATTCCCCTCCTTACCATTGCCAGGGGCCTTGAAGTAGTGGCAGCTGCAGCATCAAACCTCTTAGGATTTTCTACATATTCTGCATTTTCCCCTCCAACCTCATATCTCTGCTCTCTCACATGTAATGGCGACGGAGTAAAACGAATATGACAATATTGATGTTATTTCAAAAAAGCTCATTGGAGCAGACATGTCTCCTCACAGGCATCTGCTTGCTCTCTTTCTCTCTCTTTCTTTCTCGCTCTCTCTCTCTCTCTCTCCACATACTTTTGTGTGTGTGTATATATATTGCAATTATGGTGGAAAATAAGTATTTGGTCACCTAAAAACAAGCAAGATTTCTGGCTCTCACAGACCTGTAACTTCTTCTTTAAGAGGCTCCTCTGTCCTCCACTCGTTACCTGTATTAATGGCACCTGTTTGAACTTGTTATCAGTATAAAAGACACCTGTCCACAACCTCAAACAGTCACACTCCAAACTCCACTATGGCCAAGACCAAAGAGCTGTCAAAGGACACCAGAAACAAAATTGTAGACCTGCACCAGGCTGGGAAGACTGAATCTGCAATAGGTAAGCAGCTTGGTTTGAAGAAATCAACGGTGGGAGCAATTATTAGGAAATGGAAGACATACAAGACCACTGATAATCTCCCTCGATCTGGGGCTCCACGCAAGATCTCACCCCGTGGGGTCAAAATGATCACAAGGACGGTGAGCAAAAATCCCAGAACCACACGGGGGGCCGAGTGAATAACCTGCAGAGAGCTGGGACCAAAGTAACAAAGCCTACCATCAGTAACACACTATGCCGCCAGGGACTCAAATCCTGCCGTGCAAGACGTGTCCCCCTGCTTAAGCCAGTACATGTCCAGGTCCGTCTGAAGTTTGCTAGAGAGCATTTGGATGATCCAGAAGAAGATTGGGAGAATGTCATATGGTCAGATGAAACCAAAATATAACTTTTTGGTAAAAACTTAACTCGTCGTGTTTGGAGGACAAAGAATGCTAAGTTGTATCCAAAGAACACCATACCTACTGTGAAGCATGGGGGTGGAAACATTATGCTTTGGGGCTGTTTTTCTGCAAAGGGACCAGGAAGACTGGTCCGTGTAAAGGAAATAATGAATGGGGCCATGTATCGTGAGATTTTGAGTGAAAACCTCCTTCCATCAGCAAGGGCATTGAAGATGAAACGTGGCTGGGTCTTTCAGCATGACAATGATCCCAAACACACCGCCCAGGCAACGAAGGAGTGGCTTCGTAAGAAGCATTTCAAGGTCCTGGAGTGGCCTAGCCAGTCTCCAGATCTCAACCCCATAGAAAATCTTTGGAGGGAGTTGAAAGTCCGTGTTGCCCAGCAACAGCCCCAAAACATCACTGCTCTAGAGGAGATCTGCATGGAGGAATGGTCCAAAATACCAGCAACAGTGTGTGAAAACCTTCTGAAGACTTACAGAAAACGTTTGACCTCTGTCATTGCCAACAAAGGGTATATAACAAAGTATTGAGATAAACTTTTGTTATTGACCAAATACTTATTTTCCATCATAATTTGCAAATAAATTCATTAAAAATCCTACAATGTGATTTTCTGTTTTTTTCCCCTCATTTTGTCTGTCATAGTTGAAGTGTACCTATGATGAAAATTACAGGCCTCTCTCATCTTTTTAAGTCGGAGAACTTGCACAATTGGTGGCTGACTAAATACTTTTTTGCCCCACTGTATATAGAGCAAGAGAGAGACAATTTAAAAATATTAATATATATATTATATATATATATATATATACAAAAGTATGTATGTGGACACTCCTTCAAATTAGTGGATTCGGCTATTTCAGCCACTGACAGGTGTATTAAATCGAGCACACAGCCATGCAATCTCCAGAAACAAACATTGGCAGTAGATTGGCCTTAACTCAGTGACTTTCAATGTGGCACCGTCATAGGATGACACCTTTCCAACAAGTCAGTTTGTTTCTGCCCTGCTGGAGCTGCCCCGGTCAACTGTAAATGCTGTTATTTTGAAGTGGAAACGTCAAGGATCAACAAAGGCTCAGTCTCAAAGTGGTAGGCCCCACAAGCTCACAGAACAGGACTGCAGAGTGCTGAAGGGCATAAAACTTGTCTCAACCAATGTTCCCTCTTTTCTTTTTGGGCACTGAGCAAATTTCAGGTCTGCTGAGTGCAAACTTGAATGTTGAGAAAATTCTGTTCAAAAGTTTTAACAGTTGCCAAGTATCATATCTTTGTACTCCCTGACAAAGGCCATACAGCTGAAATGCATTAGGGTTTTTAAACTTTGTTTCCATTGAACATGCTGTACAAATAAAGGCATTCTAATTCATTATATGAAGAGTGCCTTGGTCCTCCTTTCTTTTTGAAGGCTACTGTGGCTATTTGATCATAATGTAGGCCTACCATAGTGGCATACCATCTAAAACAATGGAGAAAATGCATCCAATGAACATTTTAACATGGAAATAGCTGTTCTATCATTCAGCCTACAGCATCAGCCAATGTGTGGTGTTCAATGTAGACCTACATTCCATAAAAAACATACAGGGTTTGACATTGTTTATCCACTTGTCCTTCAGACAAGGAGGTAACTGGAAATGTTGCTGTGTTGTTTGATGCAAGAAATCATTTTACAAAATAAAATGTATTATTATTCCCATACCATTATTACATTGAATCAGACAAATTATGCTACCCTCTGCCTATTGGCTACTTGGCTTATTCAAGCCTGTCTCAAAATACAACACTGCCCCTTTAAGACAAAAAAAGCTCCTTACTTGATTTGCTTTTCAAAGATGTCTAGAAATGTACATGTTTTGTGCTCTTGTAGTAAGCAATCACTCCCTGTTTGTTGACTACAAATGATCTATAACTGGGCTAGTAACTCAAAACTATCAGATATGAACAAAATGTGCACACGTAGCTACATGCAGCTTTCTGTTTGTTCTGAAAACAAGTGCATCTACTCACGACCACTCATGCTGTAAACACTGTCCAGTTCAAAGTAAATGGCACAGATCCATATATGGTAATAGTCTATTTGCATATAGGCCTACTGAAGCTCTGATTGTTTATGCCGCACCGGTCTGTGTAGATTACGGGCAGAGTAGTGCGTGTCATTGCATAGTTAATTTTGTTTTGGTAAGTTTTTCTTTTCTTAGTCAACCTTGTGTTCTTTTTCTTTGTGTTCTTCACGGTAGCCCTGTTTCTTTGTGTTCTGGAACGTAGCCTTGTCTTTCATTTTTGATAATTGATTTCACCTGTGTTCGTTTCTCACCTGGTCTCATCAGCTCCCTATTTAGTTCAGTTCTTTCTGTTTGTATGGTTGTGAGGTATTGTTTGTTTTTGACTGCCTACCTGTGTTTGACCATTGCCTGCAAGTGACCACGATTGCTGCCTTCTGCGAAGGCTTAATAAACATCTGCTGCACTCTGCGCGTGAATCTACACCTTTTTCTCCCTGAGTATTCATTACAGATGGTGCCTGCCTCTGATGGTCAGTCTCAGCGGAGGGTGAGAGCAGCAGACTGAGGGTCTGCCTCTCAACATCCCTCCGCTCTCTCTTTCCTCCACTGACACTGACCAAAAAGTGACACCGTCCTCGCATCACAATATTTCTGCCTCATGCACAAATTCATGTTACTCCTATGAACAGAGAAAGTGAAATATTTCTCAATATAAAAATACCCAAGCCGCTAATAATAACAACAGCACAAGCCTATAGATACACTTTCCTATTCATTCATTCATTCATGTTGTAGCACTGAGTGGAAATAGGAAGAACACGCATTTTATGTCTTATAAAAGTATTGAATACAGCGTGTTGACAGTGCTGTATTTGTTGACAGTCTCTCTCTAGTCATGGTTTTAAATGTTTTTGTAACAAATCTCCTCGTCGTGTGAGGAAGAGTATTCAAGATCGGACCAAAATTCAGTGTGGTACATGTCCATGTTAATATTTATTTGAACTCGGAACACTAAGACAAAATAACAAATGTAGACCAACACGAAACAGTTCTGTCTGGTGCAGACACAGAGACAGAAAACATAGAACACAAAACATAGAATGCCCACCCCAACTCACGCCTTGACCAAACTATAATAGAGACATAAAAAAGGAACTAAGGTCAGGACGTGACAGTTTGGAAATCTCACAGTATTAACTTTGCTTTAGCTTTCTTTTATGCTTGCTACGTTACTGCAGACACAGTAATCTGAGCCATCTGATTGGCCAGCGGTTGGCCTATAGTGCTCTTGAATTACTTAGGAACATTGGTCGCAACTCAACAATCATCTAATTGGTATTTGCAGCAAGAAGCTAATGATCCTCTGTGGCCAAATCATACTTTCTGGTGAAGTAGCCTATTTTGAATGATTTTCTAAATTTCTGTATAGACAGTGGAGTAAGCTATTTAGGCTATATAATTTGTACAATTTAATTAAATTTACTTTAGGGAAAGTTTAGCATCCCCTAGCCTTATGGACACACCGCCTATGCCTTTTAAAGTGGCATAAACACAACAGAGTCATGATGTTTTCATCTGATTGTCAAACAATCACTTAACAAAGGCGCTCCTGTAGACTACTGGTACACATTCGTTCACTCACAAAATAATGTCAGTATCCAAACCCCGACAGTGCACTGTCCAGCCGCAATTTGATGAATGGAAAGAGACAGCTGTTATAAAACACCATGTGTACTGTAATGATGTTCTGTGATTGTCGTTAGGCCTGCACTTGTAGCCTGAATTGATGCGTCCACTGTTTCCCACACGCGCCTCGCTCTTATCTCAGTCTTGTCCGCAAGCATCTAGTCCACTCATCTCCGACTTTGATCAAATGTAAGTGTTCTCCTCAAACCACGTACTGCCGCTGTGTATTTGACAACAGATTATGCCTGCAAAATATACTGCCTCAGCTGAAAGGAGCATGCTAGGTTTATTTCATTACAGGCCTAACCCGCTAACCTGTTTGTGTTTGTTTGTGTGTGAGTGTGTATGTGTGTAACATTAATCTAACATGAAAAATGCCACAAGGGACCTGCTGGAATCTCTCTCTCTCTCTTTCTCTCTCTTTCTCTCTCTCTCTCTCTTTCCTTTTCCCAAACCTCTCTCTCCCTCCCTCTCTCTCTGTCCATCTCCCTCCTCTCTCTCTCTTTCTCCTATCCCTCCATTCTTCCCTCTCTCTCTCTCTCTCTCTCTTTCCTCCATCCCCCTCTCTCTTGTCTCCCTCTCTCCTTCTCTCCGACAGTGCAGGCCAGGCAGTAAGACTACGAGGGGACATTATCAGTCCGCCAGGTCGTTCATTATGAAGTGTTGTTCTACATTACTTTAACAGTACCCTTACTGTAGATTAGTGTTTTATGACCGCCATTATCCTGCAGCAGTTTGTAACTCTGTTAAAGAGGATTTAGCACTAGGGCTTGATGGCGCCTCCACCTCATCTCTGCTCCTCCCAACTTGTTTCCTATAGTACTCCTCATCCAAAGGGAGACTGGGGAGGAGAGAGACAGACTGGGGAGGAGAGAGACAGACTGGGGAGGTGGGAGAGAGACTGGGGAGGAAGGAGAGAGACTGGGGAGGAAGGAGAGAGACTGGGGAGGTGGGAGAGAGACTGGGGAGGAGGGAGACAGACTGGGGAGGAGGGAGAGAGACTGGGGAGGAGGGAGACAGACTGGGGAGGTGGGAGAGAGACTGGGGAGGAGGGAGACAGACTGGGGAGGAAGGAGACAGACTGGGGAGGAAGGAGACAGACTGGGGAGGAAGGAGAGAGACTGGGGAGGAAGGAGACAGACTGGGGAGGAGGGAGACAGACTGGGGAGGAAGGAGACAGACTGGGGAGGAGAGAGACAGACTGGGGAGGTGGGAGAGAGACTGGGGAGGAAGGAGAGAGACTGGGGAGGTGGGAGAGAGACTGGGGAGGAGGGAGACAGACTGGGGAGGAGGGAGAGAGACTGGGGAGGAGGGAGACAGACTGGGGAGGTGGGAGAGAGACTGGGGAGGAGGGAGACAGACTGGGGAGGAAGGAGACAGACTGGGGAGGAAGGAGAGAGACTGGGGAGGTGGGAGAGAGACTGGGGAGGAAGGAGAGAGACTGGGGAGGAAGGAGACAGACTGGGGAGGAGGGAGAGAGACTGGGGAGGAGGGAGACAGACTGGGGAGGAAGGAGAGAGACTGGGGAGGAAGGAGAGAGACTGGGGAGGTGGGAGAGAGACTGGGGAGGAGGGAGACAGACTGGGGAGGAGGGAGACAGACTGGGGAGGAGGGAGACAGACTGGGGAGGAAGGAGACAGACTGGGGAGGAAGGAGACAGACTGGGGAGGAAGGAGAGAGACTGGGGAGGTGGGAGAGAGACTGGGGAGGAGGGAGACAGACTGGGGAGGAAGGAGACAGACTGGGGAGGAAGGAGACAGACTGGGGGGAAGGAGAGAGACTGGGGGAGAGAGAGAGCAGGGGAGAGCAGGGGAAAGGCAGGTTGCAGCCTCAGGACCAGGGGTTTGGGCTGGAAATTAGAGGTTTAATGGACTAAATATCAACATTCTTTTGATGTTTTTTTCTTGTCCCTTGCCTGTTTAAAAAAAGTTATTATTCATCTTACCATCTACTCATAGAATGTGTGCACTTGAAAGTTCTGTACAAACATTGTCTGATGTTTTTACATTTAGTTTGAATGAAAAGGTACTCGATGGTTCACATGATCGATACTCAACGCTAAATGAATTAGGAGGATATAAAAGGATGAGAGAAACTGTATCACAATTCCAGTGGGTCAGAAGTTTACATACACTAAGTTGACTGTGCCTTTAAACAGCTTGGAAAATTCCAAAAAATGATGTCATGGCTTTAGAATCTTCTGATAGGTTAATTGACATCATTTGAGTCAATTGGAGGTGTAGCTGTGGATGTATTTCAAAGCCTACCTTCAAACTCAGTGCCTTTTTATTAGACATCATGGGAAAATCAAATGAAATCAGCCAAGACCTCAGATAAAAATGGTAGACCTCCACAAGTCTGGTTCATCCTTGGGAGCAATTTCCAAATGCCTGAAGGTACCACATTCATCTGTACAAACAATAGTACGCAAGTATAAACACCATGGGACCACACAGTATTCATATCGCTCAGGAAGGAGACGCGTTCTGTGTCCTAGAGATGAACGTACTTTGGTGCGAAAGTGCAAATCAATCCCAGAAGAACAGCTAAGGACCTTGTGAAGATGCTGGAGGAAACGGGTACAAAAGTATCTATATCCACAGTAAAACAAGTCCTATATCTACATAACCTGAAAGGCTGCTCAGCAAGGAAGGAGCCACTGCTCCAAAACCACCATAAAAAAAGCCAGACTACGGTTTGCAACTACACATGGGTACAAAGATCGTACTTTTTGGAGAAATGTCCTATGGTTTGATGAAACAAAAATAGAACTGTTTGGCCAAAAAGGGGGAGGCTTGCAAGCTGAAGAACACCATCCCAACCGTGAAGCACGGGGGTGGCGGCATCATGTTGTGGGGTTCTGCTGCAGGAGTGACGGGTGCACTTCACATAATAAATGGCATCATGAGGGAGGAAAATGATGTGGATATATTGAAGCAACATCTCAAGACATCACTCTGGAAGTTCAATCTTGGTCTCAAATGGGTCTTCCAAATGGAAAATGACCCCAAGCATATTTCCAAAGTTGTGGCAAAATGGCTTAAGGACAACAAAGTCAAGGTATTGGAATGGCCATCACAAAGCACTGACCTCAATCCTATAGAAGAATTTTGAGCAGAACTGAAACAGCGTGTGCAAGCAAGGAGGCCTACAAACCTGACTCAGTTACACCAGCTCTGTTTTTTTTATTTTACCTTTATTTTACTAGGCAGGTCAGTTAAGAACAAATTCTTATTTTCAATGATGGCCTAGGAACAGTGGGTTAACTGCCTGTTCAGGGGCAGAATGAGAGATTTGTACCTTGTCAGCTTGGGGATTTGAACTAGTCCAACACTCTAACCACTAGGCTACCCTGCCGCTCCGGCATTTAGGAGGAATGGGCCAAAATTCACCCAACTTATTGTTTTGAAGCTTGTGGGAGGCTACCCGAAACATTTGACCTAAGTTAAACAATTTAATGGCATTGCTACCAAGTACTAATTGAGTGCATGTAAAACTTCTGACCCACTGGGAATGTGATGAAAGAAAATAAAAGCTGAAATAAATCATTCTCTACTATTATTCTGACATTTCACATTCTTAAAGTAAAGTGGTGATCCTAACTGACCTAAGACAGGACATTTTTACTAGGATTAAATGTCAGGAATTGTGAAACTGAGTTTAAATGTATTTGGCTAAGGTGTATGTTAACTTCCCCCTTCAACAAATGAAAGCAGAACTACAAGTGGTTGAGAGAAATGGGAGGATGAAAAGTAGAGAAACCGAAAAGCGGAAGTATATGCGTACGAGGGTCCATTAATATTGGTTGGAGAGAACGTTAGGGAGAGGCTTTTGTTGTTGTTGCTCTGTGTTAATTCCACTGCATTGGTTGGTATTGAACAGAAAAATAAACTCTTGCTATTCACCAGTCATACTATTCAATCGTAGCATATTGGATGTACAGTATTATATAGTTTTTTTTCTAGGGCCCATAGGCAATTTGTCCAAGTAAGTATAACGCTTTTACACTGAGTGCACCTGCTGTACAGACGTTTCAGTAGGAGTTGGATTCCATCAGTGCCATATGTTCACCACAAGAGATTTTGCAGAAGAATAGTCATTTTCAAAACGTGTTGTGTTTTCTACTCTGACTGCATTTCCTGTTACCTCTAACAGTTTTCCATCATTTGTGTGTCTCTATTCCAGATCCTTGGTGGATTAATGGTTAAACGGCTCAGACTGTGAATGAACCAGACGTGTGCCTCTAGTCTCCATCATCATCCAGAATGCATCGTAGGAGGACCATGAAGGGGCTCGCCCCACAGACCCCAGCCCAGGAATAGTAACCTCCGTTTGGGTCCCACCCCACCCGGATGGCCTCCCAACCCCCCTGTGAGGCAGCTCGCCCCCACCCAGCAGAGGAGCAGCCGAGGCTCTTCACCCCCATCTCTCCCCTCGCTTCAGCCATAGCTCCAGCCCTCGCTCTGCTCTGTCCATCTCTGGAATGAAGACAGCCAGTAGGGCCAGGCCCCGCTCTCCTAGCCCCCGGCCCCGACCACCGCGCTCCCCCAGCCCTGGCCCTCAGCTCGTCCAGATGAGACGCTACAGGCCTGGGGTTGGTGTGTACCCCTTCCTGTTCCCCTCGGTCATCAGCGCTCTGCCGCTGGCTAACCGGCCGGGTTCTCCCCCCGCTCCGAGGCTGCTGGTCCAGCAGGCCTCCAGCAGCCTTAATAATCCGTCGCCTGCAGGTGAGTCAGACTGCAGACTGCAGCGCAGGGTCCTGTCCGGTTTGGGCCTTTCAGTTAAGAAGCAGCCACTTAAGTGGAATGGATTGAGGTAGTTTAGATAGTTTAGTTGATTAAGTAGCCCCATGCAAGCCCTCCTCAGCTTCTTCTAAATTATACATCAGTCTATTTTTCTGAATTCACTGGTTAACTAAAACACCCAGGGAGTCAGTCAGCTGTTCTGAGGTAGGAGTTGAACGAGAAGAGAGAGTAGAGGAAATCAGGCAGACTGATAAACATATCAGCAAGTAGATAATTTAGCAATAAGGCCCGAGGGGGTGTGGTATATTGCTAATATATATATACCGTGGTATATATTGCTAATATACCACGGCTAAGGACTGTTCTTATGCACGATGCAACGCGGAGTGCCTGGACACAGCCCTTAGCCGCGGTATATTGGCAATATATCACAAACCCCCGAGGTGCCTTATTGCTACTATAAACTGGTTACCAACGTAATTAGAGCGGTAAAAATACATGTTTTGTCATAGCAATGATACGGTCTGATATACCATGGCTGTCAGCCAATCAGCGTTCAGGGCTCGAACCACCCAGTTTGAACCACTGATTTAGACGCAGAGCCGTAGAGCAGCAGATTATATTCACACTGTAATTGGCCCCTAGTGTCTCTCTGCACCACACCGTGTGTGTGCGTGTGTGTGTGTGTGTGTGTGTGTGTGTGTGTGCATGCGAGCTTGGGTGTGTCAAAATATCACAGCTGCAGGGACATTTTGACAGTCAGTTTCCTTGCATTGTGTTCCCCACCTTTGTGCCGCTGTTTCCTAAACCTTCTCATCCACTCTGATCCTCTGAACCCACAACCCTGCTCCAACATTGAAAACATCTGGCAGCTCCAGCAGCACCACCCCAGGGGGAAGCTCACTCTGCCAACCCAGAGAGGAGGCACTCTGAGGCAGCCTGAGCCCACTCCTTTCTACCTCTGGGGTGTGGAGCTCCAGTGAGCTCTGACTGTAGTGTAAATAATAATAACAGCATGGGAATGTCATGTCACTGCAATTATTTGGAGTTCATTCTCTTAATCTCTCCATCTCTCACTCTCCCTCTCTCCCTTTTTCTTTATTTCTCTCTCTCCCTCTTGCTTTCCATCTCTCTCTTTCTCAGTAGCTACATGTTCTGTATGTCAAGCTGTTCATACTGTTACATTTCTGCTTTTTAGACAACTGTTTATTCTCTGTATCTGTATTCAAATCTATTGGTCACCTGTGCAGAACTTGATAATTAATTCCTCAAAATGAAATATAGAGAAATGATTGAAAGCAGCGTTATGTTATTTACATGGACAGCAAGTTAGGAGATGTATGAAATTCATATAACATTCAAAGGTAAAGTCAATGGTCAGACAAAGTTGAGATGAAGAATGGGGCAACAACAAACATCAAACCATGAAACATAAAGGACGTAACAGATAAAACAGCTCTAACTCTGGAGTCTTCCTTTATGTCAGTGATTGAAGCTCAAAACTTTTTTCTTAGACAACGTTTGGAGAAAAATTAACATACACATCAACTTCTTTCTGATATAAAATGTGTCTGAACTTTGACCTTGAGAGAAGTGAGATGAGGTTCTACTGTCATCAGCCTAGTTGTTTATTGCCAGACTCCCTTGGGAGGGTCTCCAGATTGACATATACTGTTGTTTGTACTCTTGTTTGGTGGTGGTCAGGTACTCCTTCTGGCCCCTCCTCTCTATCTCATGTACCCCTACACTACACTATACCTCCCCTCGCTCTATCTCATGTACCCCTACACTACACTAAACCTCCCTCTCTCTCTATCTCATGTACCCCTACACTACACTAAACCTCCCTCTCTCTCTATCTCATGTACCCCTACACTGCACTAAACCTCCCCTCTCTCTATCTCATTGACCCCTACACTTAACCTCCCCTCTCTCTATCTCATGTACTCCTACACTACACTAAACCTCCCCTCTCTCTATCTCATTGACCCCTACACTAAACCTCCCCTCTCTCTATCTCATGTACCCCTACACTACACTAAACCTCCCCTCTCTCTATCTCATTGACCCCTACACTTAACCTCCCCTCTCTCTATCTCATGTACTCCTACACTACACTAAACCTCCCCTCTCTCTATCTCATTGACCCCTACACTAAACCTCTCCTCTCTCTATCTCATGTACCCCTACACTACACTAAACCTCCCTCTCTCTATCTCATGTACCCCTACACTACACTAAATCTCCCCTCTCTCTATCTCATGTCTCCCTACACTACACTAAACCTCCCCTCTCTCTATCTCATGTACCCTACACTAAGCCTCCCCTCTCTCTATCTCATGTACCCCTACACTACACTAAACCTCCCCTCTCTCTATCTCATTGACCCCTACACTAAACCTCCCCTCTCTCTATCTCATGTACCCCTACACTACACTAAACCTCCCCTCTCTCTATCTCATTGACCCCTACACTAAACCTCCCCTCTCAATTCAATTCAATTCAAGGGGCTTTATTGGCATGGGAAACGTGTTAACATTGCCAAAGCAAGTAAGGTAAACAATAAAAATTAACAGTAGACATCACACATACAGAAGTTTCAAAACAATAAAGACATTACAAATGTCATATTATATATATATATACAGTGTTTTTACAAGGTACAAATGGTAAGGGACACGAGATAAAATAAATAAGCATAGATATGGGTTGTATTTACAATGGTGTTTGTTCCTCACTGGTTGCCCTTTTCTCGTGGCAACAGGTCACAAATCTTGCTGCTCTGATGGCACACTGTGGAATTTCACCCAGTAGATATGGGAGTTTTTCAAAATTGGATTTGTTTTCGAATTCTTTGTGGATCTGTGTAATCTGAGGGAAATATGTCTCTCTAATATGGTCATACATTGGGCAGGAGGTTAGGAAGTGCAGCTCAGTTTCCACCTCATTTTGTGGGCAGTGAGCACATAGCCTGTCTTCTCTTGAGAGCCATGTCTGCCTACGGTGGCCTTTGTCAATAGCAAGGCTATGCTCGCTGAGTCTGTACATAGTCAAAGCTTTCCTTAATTTTGGGTCAGTCACAGTGGTCAGGTATTCTGCCGCTGTGTACTCTCTGTGTAGGGCCAAATAGCATTCTAGTTTGCTCTGTTTTTTTGTTAATTCTTTCCAATGTGTCAAGTAATTATCTTTTTGTTTTCTCATGATTTGGTTGGGTCTAATTGTGCTGCTGTCATGGGGCTCTGTAGGGTGTGTTTGTGAACAGAGCCCCAGGACCAGCTTGCTTAGGGGACTCTTCTCCAGGTTCATCTCTCTGTAGGTGATGGCTTTGTTGTGGAAGGTTTGGGAATCGCTTCCTTTTAGGTGGTTATAGAATTTAACAGCTCTTTTCTGGATTTTGATAATTACTGGGTATCGGCCTAACTCTGCTCTGCATGCATTATTTGGTGTTCTACGTTGTACACGGAGGATATTTTTGCAGAATTCTGCGTGCAGAGTCTCAATTTGGTGTTTGTCCCATTTTGTAAAGTCTTGGTTGGTGAGCGGACCCCAGACCTCACAACCATAAAGGGCAATGGGCTCTATGACTGATTCAAGTATTTTTAGCCAAATCCTAATTGGTATGTTGAAATTTATGTTCCTTTTGATGGCATAGAATGCCCTTCTTGCCTTGTCTCTCAGATCGTTCACAGCTTTGTGGAAGTTACCTGTGGCGCTGATGTTTAGGCCAAGGTATGTATAGTTTTTTGTGTGCTCTAGGGCAACAGTGTCGAGATGGAATTTGTATTTGTGGTCCTGGTGACTGGACCTTTTTTGGAACACCATTATTTTGGTCTTACTGAGATTTACTGTCAGGGCCCAGGTCTGACAGAATCTGTGCATAAGATCTAGGTGCTGCTGTAGGCCCTCCTTGGTTGGTGACAGAAGCACCAGATCATCAGCAAACAGCAGACATTTGACTTCGGATTCTAGTAGGGTGAGGCCGGGTGCTGCAGACTTTTCTAGTGCCCGCGCCAGTTCGTTGATATATATGTTGAAGAGGGTGGGGCTTAAGCTGCATCCCTGTCTAACCCCACGACCCTGTGTGAAGAAATTTGTGTGTTTTCTGCCAATTTTAACCGCACACTTGTTGTTTGTGTACATGGATTTGATGATGTCATATGTTTTACCCCCAACACCACTTTCCATCAGTTTGTATAGCAGACCCTCATGCCAAATTGAGTCGAAGGCTTTTTTGAAATCAACAAAGCATGAGAAGACTTTGCCTTTGTTTTGGTTTGTTTGGTTGTCAATTAGGGTGTGCAGGGTGAATACATGGTCTGTTGTACGGTAATTTGGTAAAAAGCCAATTTGACATTTGCTCAGTACATTGTTTTCATTGAGGAAGTGCACGAGTCTGCTGTTAATGATAATGCAGAGGATTTTCCCAAGGTTACTGTTGACGCATATTCCACGGTAGTTATTGGGGTCAAATTTGTCTCCATTTTTGTGGATTGGGGTGATCAGTCCTTGGTTCCAAATATTGGGGAAGATGCCAGAGCTAAGGATGATGTTAAAGAGTTTTAGTATAGCCAATTGGAATTTGTTGTCTGTATATTTGATCATTTCATTGAGGATACCATCAACACCACAGGCCTTTTTGGGTTGGAGGGTTTTTATTTTGTCCTGTAACTCATTCAATGTAATTGGAGAATCCAGTGGGTTCTGGTAGTCTTTAATAGTTGATTCTAAGATCTGTATTTGATCATGTATATGTTTTTGCTCTTTATTCTTTGTTATAGAGCCAAAAAGATTGGAGAAGTTGTTTACCCATACATCTCCATTTTGGATAGATAATTATTCGTGTTGTTGTTTGTTTAGTGTTTTCCAATTTTCCCAGAAGTGGTTAGAGTCTATGGATTCTTCAATTACATTGAGCTGATTTCTGACATGCTGTTCTTTCTTTTTCCGTAGTGTATTTCTGTATTGTTTTAGTGATTCACCATAGTGAGGGCGTAGACTCAGGTTTTCCGGGTCTCTATGTTTTTGGTTGGACAGGTTTCTCAATTTCTTTCTTAGATTTTTGCATTCTTCATCAAACCATTTGTCATTGTTGTTAATTTTCTTCGGTTTTCTATTTGAGATTTTTAGATTTGATAGGGAAGCTGAGAGGTCAAATATACTGTTAAGATTTTCTACTGACAAGTTTACACCTTCACTATTACAGTGGAACGTTTTACCCAGGAAATTGTCTAAAAGGGATTGAATTTGTTGTTGCCTAATTGTTTTTTGGTAGGTTTCCAAACTGCATTCCTTCCATCTATAGCATTTCTCAATGTTACTCAGTTCCTTTGGCTTTGATGCCTCATGATTGAGTATTGCTCTGTTTAGGTAGACTGTGATTTTGCTGTGGTCTGATAGGGGTGTCAGTGGGCTGACTGTGAACGCTCTGAGAGACTCTGGGTTGAGGTCAGTGATAAAGTAGTCTACAGTACTACTGCCAAGAGATGAGCTATAGGTGTACCTACCATAGGAGTCCCCTCGAATCCTACCATTGACTATGTACATACCCAGCGTGCGACAGAGCTGCAGGAGTTGTGACCCGTTTTTGTTGGTTATGTTGTCATAGTTGTGCCTAGGGGGGCATAGGGGGAGGGAATGCTGTCACCTCCAGGCAGGTGTTTGTCCCCCTGTGTGCTGAGGGTGTCAGGTTCTTGTCCGGTTCTGGCATTTAGGTCGCCACAGACTAGTACATGTCCCTGGGCCTGGAAATGATTGATTTCCCCCTCCAGGATGGAGAAGCTGTCTTCATTAAAATATGGGGATTCTAGTGGGGGGATATAGGTAGCACACAGGAGGACATTTTTCTCTGTTAGGATAATTTCCTTTTGAATTTCTAGCCAAATGTAGAATGTTCCTGTTTTGATTAATTTAATGGAGTGAGTTAGGTCTGCTCTATACCAAATTAGCATACCCACCGAGTCCCTTCCCTGTTTCACACCTGGTAGTTTGGTGGATGGGACTACCAGCTCTCTGTAACCTAGAGGGCATCCAGTGGGTCTGTCTCCCACTGGTTTCTTGCAGGATGACAATGTCTGTATTACCGGTTTCTTTGGTGAAGTCCGGGTTTCTGCTCTTCAGGCCAAAGGCAGATGACCTCAGGCCTTGGATATTCCAGGATGAAATAGTAAAGGCTTTTTGTTCCATAAAGTGTCCAATGTTGTTGGTCGTGGTTTGGCCTCAGGCCAGTAAGTGTGAGCAGAGCCTGCTGAGCATCTGGTACATGCCATTGGCTTGGGCGAGTGTGAGAGTGGGGGTTGGGACTGTTTGCCCGCTCACTACCTGAGCGTATGTGTGGCTTCCATGTTGAGGCCCTCTTGGCGGGGGTGGGGTGCATGGGGTGGGCAGGAGTGGCATAGGTCTGATCTGAGGGGGCCTAAATGGGGTGTGGGCATGGTTGACGTGGGGGGGTGTTGATTGGTTGGGGTAGGGGTGTGGATGTGTCTGGGTGTGCGGTGGTCTGGATGTAATTCCTCTTGGCGTGGGTCCTCTATGTGTAGGTCCGGGGGGGGGGGGGTCCTGCAGGTCTGGGAGGGTGTCTCGCTGGTCTGGGTGGGGTGTCTATTGATCTGTTGCTCCTGTGTGAAGTGTTGGGGATACGTTTGAGAGCGATGTCCTTTAGAGTTTGGGCAAAGATGGGCACTGCTGCCTTGTAGAGGTGGACCTGGTCATAGAGGCTGTTCAAGTCCAGGGTGGAGTGGTGGGCCAGGAAAACGTTTGGTTTTGAGGCACAGTCACGGGAAATACTTGAGTTTACCCGCTGTATTGTGGCAGGGTGGAAGTCTTTTCGTGGTAGCAGGGTGGAGATAACCACTTGTGCGTTGGGGAAAGTAGAAGAAGCCTTTTCAATCACTCCCTTCAGTGCTGTGGCCACTCTTTCCTGTTGTGCCCTCAGGTCGTTTGTGCCTGTGTGTATTATTATGTGGCTGGGTGAGCCTAGTTTGGCCTCAGACAGAAGGTCTAGGGCGCTCTGGGTGTTTGGACACCAGAGTTTAGACACACTGTGTTTGGGAAAAAGTTTTTTTCTTCTATATATTTCCCATTTGAGTCCATAAGTAGTACAATCTGTGTCTTGTGTTTGTCCTCAGTGGGTGTGGGGGGTTATCAGAAGGGCTATCAGGGTGGCTGACAGGGGGGGTGCTCAGAGGGGGTGAGAGCCGGCGGGCTTGGGGTTCTTCATTTGTCTGTTCTGCTGTGGTGTCGAGACTTTTGTTGGGTGCTGAGGTGGGCTGTTCTGCTTGCTTCTCTGTGGGGGTGGCCACCTCTCTAGTGGGTTGTTCTCTGTCACACGCCGTCCCCCTCAACCTCTCCTCCATCCCCCTCACCCTCTCCTCCATCCCCCTCAACCTCTCCTCCACCAGCAGTCTGATACTCTCCTCTAGGGCTCTGTTCTGCTCCTCTTTCTCCTGTTGTATTTGTCTCACCACTGTCCAAAGTGCAGATATGTCTCTGTCCACCTCCAGCTCTCCTGGTCTGGTTAACGGGCTGTTGTTGTGCTGGGCTGTTGTCTGGGTCTGTGCTGACTGAAGTGTAATCACCTGCTGTTCCAGCTCCACCTGTCTTATCTCCAGCTGGGTGAATTTGTCCTTCATTTCAATGAGGGAGTGGTAATCTGTGCTGGGAGGTTGACTGTCCGCTGGGGGTTGCTCGTCTGTGGGGTTACATAGTGAAGAGGTCTGGTCTGACCCGCTCGGTGTGGGGGTATCTTTATCAAGGGAGAGCTTCTCCTGCTGGGCTAATTCTTTGATTAGGTGAAAGTCCAGCTGAAACTGTTTGGGGTTACTCTGTACCATCACTGTTCCGGACTTATAGATATTAATATTACTTGACTCAGAGTCCTCGTTATCAAGTATTCTGAGTTTCCAGCCCTCGTTAACCCCCCCTCTCTTAACAAAGGGGTAGTGTGCTAATATAGCACTGTGCAATGCCAGGGGATGGTTTGTGTGGAAGATAAGGTTGCTGAAGTTCCCATTTTTGTAATAGTCAGCAAAAAGTGTCTCTTGATTTTCCATAAGGAGCTTCATTTTGTAATCTTTTCTTGACTTATCATTCTTTACATGCAAAGGGTACTGTATTTTAATTACCTCTGAACAGCGGGAGGGAGCCTCTAAGGCCTTTCCATTTGGTTGGGGTAGACTGTGTGACTCTCCTGCCATTGTTGGGCTAATGGGCTTTGACACCTCTCACTTGACACGTCAGTGCTAGTTGAAGCTGTATCAAGCTTGGCAGAATTATGTTAGAATTCAGTCCTTATAAAGTAATGTTGTGTATTTTTCTTCTTGGCTTTTGGCTTTTAAAATATAGTTTCGGACTAAGCATTACTCACTCAGTTCCAGGTTGGATGGGGTTTTCAGGTTTCTGTTGTTTCTCTCTCTATCTCATGTACCCCTACACTACACTAAACCTCCCCTCTCTCTATCTCATTGACCCCTACACTAAACCTCCCCTCTCTCTATCTCATGTACTCCTACACTACACTAAACCTCCCCTCTCTCTATCTCATGTACCCTACACTAAACCTCCCCTCTCTCTATCTCATGTACTCCTACACTACACTAAACCTCCCCTCTCTCTATCTCATGTACCCTACACTAAACCTCCCCTCTCTCTATCTCATGTCTCCCTACACTACACTAAACCTCCCCTCTCTCTATTTCATGTACCCTACACTAAACCTCCCCTCTCTCTCTATCTCATGTACCCCTACACTAAACCTCTCTCTCTCTCTCTCTCCCCCTCTCTCTCTCTCTCTCTCTCCCCCTCTCTCTCTCTCTCTCTCTCTCTCTCTCTCTCTCTCTCTCTCCCCCTCTCTCTCTCTATCTATCTCTCAGTGGGTGTTTGCAGGGAATTCCTCTCCTCACTCCACACCCTAGGGAGCTCCAGTGACACAGTCAAGATCAGGAGTGTGAGTGGAGTATAGAGAGATCATAGTCAAACCAACTCACATAGACACTCTCTGTTTTAGAGTTTTTTTTCTCCAATTTCCTTTATTTTGCCAGCTATCTGTCCTTTATTTTACCAAGTAAGTTAATTGAGAACACAATATACACACTTTTCCATGCTCTTGTACACAAAATCGTGTACTGCTACAGGATGGATTGAGTTCGATGTTAAAATGTGGCTATTGATACTGTATGTGTAGCCTGGTGGAACCGATATGGGCTTCAGTATGGTTTAAAAACAAGACATTTCTCAGCATGTTAAAGGCGGAGGTCTGGATCCTGTCTTCTCCAACATTATATTTTCCACCTCTCTTTATGTCTGTCAGAGTTTCCTTGCTCTGGGCACTTTCTCTCTCTCCATCCCTCCATCTCTCCATCCCCACTCCACCAGGCTGACAGGTGGGTTACCTTATCTCTCTCACTCTCCGTCTGTTTACTTTCTTATTCAACTGAAAACTCTATCTTCTGAAGTGCACCACAACACCTATTGGTTGTTGGACTGTTTGGAAAGGGTTTTGTCACACTGCGGTAGTCTTTGTGCTACTAATAGTTGGGGTCTTGGGAAACAGTCGGTTACTACAGGTTACTTGTCTTCTGAGATGGTGTTTGCACGGGGGGGGGGGCATGAGCTATGTGTGTCCCCCAACCCCCCAAAAATAATACATTTCTCTCTGCCCCATGGCAAAATGTGAAGAACAGCATGAGATTAGCTATACCACGGGGCACCTCACAAACTGCTGGATGCCACAAAGTAGAATAAAGTGGTAATAGCCCATGGAATAAGTATGACCATCTATTAACATTGAGGAATGCTCAAGGTTAAAGAAGCATTTTGAAAAGGAGATTTAATCAAGTTGAAGAATGCCTCGACATTAGCAATTCATAGTTCAATCATCTAAGCATTGTGCTGAGTTACTTCTCAAATCAATGTTTTCTAGATTAGAAAGTGCATGAACAAAATACACTTTGTGGTGCTATTTCAAAAGAGGGCCTTTTTGAAGGATATCATCTTTTCTTCAGACAAATGAAAAGGCTTAAATTTTCTTATGAAGAAATGTCCCTATACAGTGACCTCTGGCAACATTATATCCTTCCATCACGGTTCCCATCCTTGATGAACTTGTACAGAAATAAATTCTATACTAGTATCTCTCTTCTGATCGAGCCCTGGCCCTGAATTCATAAAGTAGGAGTGCTGGGATCAGCACTAGGATCAGTTTAGCCTTTTAGAATATAATGAATAAAATGAAATGGACAAGTAGGACCTGATCCTAGCACTTCTACACTGGGATGCTGTATGTTCAAGGCCCCGGGCCTGTAGCTGTGATCTTACTCCTTGACTCAAGCCTCCACTGACTCCTCAGACTCACTGCTTTGACTCTCTTGATTAACGCATCCTTCTATGTGACTGTCTTGCCTCCTCTTGTTTGATCAGGGCCCCTGGCCTGTGGCTATGCTCTGTGATCTCTCTCCCAGAGACTCAAGCCTCCTTGACTCTTCTGGCTCTCTGACTCATTGCTTTGGCTCAATTAAAACACCCTGCCACAGTCAGCTTAAGTAGCCAGACTCCAGACCCTAGCTAGGACGACTCATTCACCCAGAGACGTGTGTGTGTGTGTGTGTGTGTGTGTGTGTGTGTGTGTGTGCGCGCGTGCGTGCGTGCGTGTCAGACAGAAATACTGTGCATAACTCATAATCTATTTACATTCAGAAGAAGCCTGCTCAACTCTGTGTTTCACCATACTGGAGTACATCCGCACAGCACAGTCGCACCCACATGCACACACACGCACACACACAGATGCAGGAGTCTCTTTTAGTGCCTCACGCAGTGCCAATCCCTCCACACACATCCACAGTCTTGTATAACTAAACTTGTAGAGACACACAATTCAGTCCCGTTCAAAATCCTATTTTCCATAAACCCTAACCTTAACCTAACCTAAACCCTAACCTTAACCCTAAAACCTAACCCTAACCTAACCCTAGTTTGTAACCCTAACCCTAAAATTAACCCTAGCTCCTAACCCTAATTCTAACCCTAACACTAATTCTAATGTTTGTTTGTTTACTATTCTTGTAGGGACTTCGTCCACACACAAACACACACGGGCAGAGCATGAATAATGTACATTTCTCTCATTACACCGCCATGCGCCCCAGCTAGCTAACCCTCTGTATTGAAAATCAATCCACTCTGAAGTTACTTCAGATGGCTAGAGAGAGAGAGAGAGGAGAGAGAATGAGAGAGAGAGAGGAGAGAAAGAGCGTGAGAGAGAGAGAGAATTCCCTCCCCCCATATGCCCCCATAGGCATACTATGACAACATAACCAACAAAAATGGGTGACAACTCCTGCAGATCTGTCACACGCTGGGTATGTACATAGTCAATGGTAGGCTTCGAGGGGACTCCTATGGTAGGTACACCTATAGCTCATGTCTTGGCAGTAGTACTGTAGACTACTTTATCACTGACACTAACCCAGAGTCTCTCAGAGCGTTCACAGTCAGCCCACTGACACCCCTATCAGACCACAGCAAAATCACAGTCTACTTGAACAGAGCAATACTCAATCATGAGGCATCAAAGCCAAAGGAACTGAGTAAAATTAAGAAATGCTATAGATGGAAGGAATGCAGTTTGGAAACCTACCAAAAAACAATTAGGCAACAACAAATTCATTCCATTGTAGAACATTTCCTGGGTAAAATGTTCCATTGAAATAGTGAAGGTGTAAACTTGGCAGTAGAAAATCTTAACAGTATATTTGACCTCTCAGCTTCCCTATCAAATCTAAAAATCTCAAATAGAAAATTGAAGAAAATGAACAACAATGACAAATGGTTTGATAAAGAATGCAAAAATCTAAGAAAGAAATTGAGAAACCTGTCCAACCAAAAACATAGAGACCCGGAAAACCTGAGTCTACGCCCTCACTATGGTGAATCACTAAAACAATACAGAAATACACTACGGAAAAAGAAGGAACAGCACGTCAGAAATCAGCTCAATGTAATTGAAGAATCCATAGACTCTAACCACTTCTGGGAAAATTGTAAAACACTAAACAAACAACATGAATAACTATCTATCCAAAATGGAGATATATGGGTAAACCACTTCTCCAATCTTTTTGGCTCTATAACAAAGAATAAAGAACAAAAACATGTACAGGATCAAATACAAATCTTAGAATCAACTATTAAAGACTACCAGAACGCACTGGATTCTCCAATTACCTTGAATGAGCTACAGGACAAAATAAAACCCCTCCAACCCAAAACGGAATGTGGTGTTGATGGAATTGGCTATACTAAATCTCTTTAACATCATCCTTAGCTCTGGCATCTTCCCCAATATTTGGAACCAAGGACTGATCACCCCAATCCACAAAAGTGGAGACAAATTTGACCCCAACAACTACCGTGGGATATGCGTCAACAGCAACCTTGGGAAAATCCTCTGCATTATCATTAACAGCAGACTCGTACATTTCCTCAATGAAAACAATGTACTGAGCAAATGTCAAATTGGCTTTTTACCAAATTATCATACAACATTTATTCACCCTGCACACCTTAATTGACAACCAAACAAACCAAAACAAAGGCAGTCTTCTCATGCTTTGTTGATTTCAAAAAAGCCTTCGACTCAATTTGGCATGAGGGTCAGCTATACAAATTGATGGATTGTGGTGTTGGGGGTAAAACATACGACATTATAAAATCCATGTACACAAACAAGAAGTGTGTTAAAATGGGCAAAAAATACACATTTCTTCCCACAGGGACGTGGGGTGAGACAGGGATGCAGCTTAAGCCCCACCCGCTTCAACATATATACCAATGAATTGGCACGGGCACTAGAAAGGTCTGCAGCACCCGGCCTCACCCTACTAGAATCTGAAGTCAAATGTCTACTGTTTGCTGATGATCTGGTGCTTCTGTCACCAACCAAGGAGGGCCTACAGCAGCACCTAGATATTCTGCACAGATTCTGCCAGACCTGGGCCCTGACAGTAAATCTCAGTAAGACCAAAATAATGGTGTTCCAAAAAAGGTCCAGCCACCAGAACCGCACATACAAAGTCCATCTAGACACCGTTGCCCTAGAGCACACAAAAAACTATACATACCTTGGCCTAAACATCAGCGCCACAGGGGACAGCGCCACAGGAACGATCTGAGAGACAAGGCAAGAAGGGCATTCTATGCCATCAAAAGGAACACGAAATTCAACAAAATACTTGAATCAGTCATAGAACCCATTGCCCTTTATGGTTGTGAGGTCTAGGGTCTGCTCACCAACCAAGATTTCACAAAATGGGACAAACACCAAATTGAGACTCTGCATGCAAAATTCCGCAAAAATATCCTTCGCGTACAACGTAGAACACCAAATAATGCATGCAGAGCAGAATTAGGCCGTTATCCACTAATGATCAAAATCCAGAAAAGAGACGTTAAATTCTACAACCACATAAAAGGAAGCGATTCCCAAACCTTCCATAACAAAGCCATCACCTACAGAGAGAGGAACCTGGAGAAGAGTCCCCTAAGCAAGCTGGTCCTGTTCATTTTTATTGTTTATTTCACTTTTTTACATTATCTACCTCACTTGCAATGTTAACACATGTTTCCAATGCCAATAAAGCCCCTTGAATTGAATTGGAGACAGAGACAGAGAGAGAGAGAGATACAATGTCTGAACACACCTACAGATAATAGTGTCCAGGTGTTTCTTCCTTCACCTTAGAAGAAACTCTTGCGCCTTTGCATCAACTATTGTTGTCTGTCTGTTTGCACAAGGCTCTTACTCAGCCTCAGTAGGCAAACAACAACAGGCTAGACCAGTTCAGTTCTCTGCAAACAGAACACACTAGCTTCTCTTGAGAGAACAGGACAACTGTGGTCATAATGCTCTGTGTGTGCAGTGATTGTATGTACACTACCATTCTTTCCTCATGAAGCTGGTTGAGAGAGTGTGCAAAGCTGTCATCAAGGCAAAGGGTGGATACTTTGAAGAATCTCAAATATAAAATATATTTTAATTTGTTTAACACTTTTTTGGTTACTACATGATTCCATGTGTTATTTCATAGTTTTGATGTCTTCACTAGTATTCTACAATGTAGAATATACACTGCTCAAAAAAATAAAGGGAACACTAAAATAACACATCCTAGATCTGAATGAATGAAATATTCTTATGAAATACTTTTTTCTTTACATAGTTGAATGTGCTGACAACACAAAAATCACACAAAAATGATCAATGGAAATCAAATTTATCAACACATGGAGGTCTGGATTTGGAGTCGCACTCTAAATTAAAGTGGAAAACCACACTACAGGCTGATCCAACTTTGATGTAATGTCCTTAAAACAAGTCAAAATGAGGCTCAGTGGTGTGTGTGACCTCCACGTGCCTGTAAGACCTCCCAAAAACGCCTGGGCATGCTCCTGATGAGGTGGCGGATGGTCTCCTGAGGGATCTCCTCCCAGACCTGGACTAAAGCATTGGCCAACACCTGGACAGTCTGTGGTGCAACGTGGCGTTGGTGGATGGAGCGAGACATGATGTCCCAGATGTGCTCAATTGGATTCAGGTCTGGGGAACGGGCGGGCCAGTCCATAGCATCAATGCCTTCCTCTTGCAGGAACTGCTGACACACTCCAGCCACATTAGGTCTAGAATTGTCTTGCATTAGGAGGAACCCAGAGCCAACCACACCAGCATATGGTCTCACAAGGGGTCTGAGGATCTCATCTCGGTACCTAATGGCAGTCATGCTACCTCTGGCGAGTACATGGAGGCCCCCCAAAGAAATGCCACCCCACACCATGACTGACCCACTGCCAAACCGGTCATGCTGGAGGATGTTGCAGGCAGCAGAATGTTCTCCACTGCGTCTCCAGACTATGTCACGTCTGTCACGTGCTCAGTGTGAACCTGCTTTCATCTGTGAAGAGCACAGGGCGCCAGTGGCGAATTTGCCAATCTTGGTGTTCTCTGGCAAATGCCAAACGTCCTGCACGGTGTTGGGCTGTAAGCACAACCCCCACCTGTGGACGTCAGGCCCTCATACCACCCTCATGGAGTCTGTTTCTAACTGTTTGAGCAGACACATGCACATTTGTTGCCTGCTGGAGGTCATTTTGCAGGGCTCTGGCAGTGCTCCTCCTGCTCCTCCTTGCACAAAGGCAGAGGTAGCATTCCTGCTGCTGGGTTGTTGCACTCCTACGGCCT
Source organism: Oncorhynchus masou masou (assembly GCF_036934945.1). NCBI lineage: Eukaryota > Metazoa > Chordata > Actinopteri > Salmoniformes > Salmonidae > Oncorhynchus > Oncorhynchus masou. The sequence continues at coordinate 27,564,327 of NC_088224.1, read as the reverse complement.
CCTCCACGTCTCCTGATGTACTGCCCTGTCTCCTGGTAGCGCCTCCATGCTCTGGACACTACACTGACAGACACAGCAAACCTTCTTGCCACCGCTCGCATTGATGTGCGATCCTGGATAAGCTGCACTACCTGAGCCACTTGTGTGGGTTGTAGACTCCGTCTCATGCTACCACTAGAGTGAAAACACCGCCAGCATTCAAAATTGACCAAAACATCAGCCAGGAAGCATAGGAACTGAGAAGTGGTCTGTGGTCACCAACTGCAGAACCACTCCTTTATTGGGGGTGTCTTGCTAATTGCCTATAATTTCCACCTGTTGTCTATTCCATTTGCACAAAAGCATGTGACATTTATTGTCATTCAGTGTTGCTTCCTAAGTGGACAGTTTGATTTCACAGAAGTGTGATTGACTTGGAGTTACATTGTGTTGTTTAAGTGTTCCCTTGATTTTTTTGAGCAGGGTAGTAAACATAAAGAAAAACCCTTGAATGAGTAGGTGTGTCCTAACTTTTGGCTGGTACTGTATGTATTAAGACCCTTTGCTATGAGACTCGAACTTGAGCTCAGGTGCATCCTGTTTCCATTGATCATCCTTGAGATGTTTCTACAACTTGATTGTAGTTCACCTGTGGTAAATTCAATTGTTTGGACATGATTTGGAAAGGCACACACCTGTCTATATAAGGCCCCACAGTTGACAGAGCTGGCCGCCAGTTAGTTAAGAACAAATTCCTATTTACAATGACGGCCTACCCCGGCCAAACCCGGACAATGCTGGGCCAATTGTGTGCCTCCCTATGGGACTCCCAATCACGGTTGGATGTGATACAGCCTGGAATCAAACCAGGGACCGTAGTGACGCCTCTTGCACTGAGATGCAATGCCTTTTTAAAACAATTTAATCCATTTTAGAATAAGGTTGTAATGTAACAAAATGTGGAAAAAGTAAAGAGGTCTGAATACTTTCTGAATGCACCGTATATATATATATATTTTTAACATTATTTTTCGCTGGGTATTACTATTTTATAGATTAACCCTTTTGAGAGTCTATAGACTGTTTCTCTTTGCAGTACACTGTATATACAAAAGTATGTGCACACCCCTTAAAATTGGTGGATTCGGCTATTTCAGCCATAACCGTTGCTGATAGGTGTATAAAATCGAGCACACAGCTATGCAATCTCCATATATAAACATTGGCATTAGTGGCCTTACTGAAGAGCTCAGGGACTTTCAACTTGGCAATGTTAACACATGCATAGGATGCCATCTTTCCAATAGATCAATTTGTCAAATTTCTGACCTGCTAGATCTGCCCCAGTCATCTGAAAGTGCTGTTATTGTGAAGTGGAAGCGTCTAGAAGTGAAACAGGCTCAGACGCGAATTGGTAGGCCAAACAAGCTCACAGAACGAGACCGTTGAGTGCTTAAAGTGCTTAATCGCAATGCAAGTAATTGCAACACTCATTACCGAGTTCCAGACTGCCTCTGGAAGCAACATCAGCATAATAACTGTTTGTCGTAGCTTAATGAAATGGGTTTCCATGGCTGAGCAGCTGCACCCAAGCCTAAGATCACCATGCTCAATGCCAAGCGCTGGCTGGAGTGGTATAAAGCTCGACGCCATTGGACTCTGGAGCAGTGGGAACACATTCTCTGGAGTGATGAATCATGCATCACCATCTGACAGTCCGATGGACGAATCTGTGTATGCCGGATGCCAGGAGAACGCTAACTGCCCGACTGCATTGTGCCAACTGTAAAGTTTGGTGGAGAAGGAGTAATGGTCTGGGGCTGTTTTTCATGGTTCAGGATAGGCCCCTTAGTTCCTCATAGAGGTCGACCAATTAGGATTTTTCAACGCCGAAACCGATTATTGGAGGACCAAAAAAAGCCGATACAGACTAATCGGACGATTTTTATATATATATTTGTAATAATGACAGTTACAAATGAATGAACCCTTTTATTTTAACTTAATATAATACATCAATAATATCAATTTAGCCTCAAATAAATAATGAAACATGTTCAATTTGGTTTAAATAATGCAAAAACAAAGTGTTGAAGAAGAAAGTAAAAGTGCAATATGTGCCATGTAAAAAAGCTAACGTTTAAGTTCCTTGCTCAGAACATGAGAACATATGAAAGCTGGTGGTTCCTTTTAACATGAGTCTTCAATATTCCCAGGTAAGAAGTTTTAGGTTGTTATTATAGGACTATTTTTCTCTATACCATTTGTATTTCATATACCTTTGACTATTGGACGTTCTAATAGGTACTTTAGTATTGCCAGCCTAATCTCTGGGAGTTGATAGGCTTGAAGTCATAAACAGCGCAATGCTTGATGCAGAGCGAAGAGCTGCTGGCAAACGCAGTAAAGTGCTGTTTGAATGAGTGCTTACAAGCCTGCTGCTGCTTACCACCGCTCAGTCAGACTGCTCTATCAAATCATAGACTTAATTATAGTATAATAACACACAGAAATACGAGCCTTAGATCATTAATATGGTCAAATCCGGAAACGTTTATTCTTTCAGTGAAATACGGAACCGTTCCGTATTTTATCTAACGGGTGGCATGCTTAAGTCTAAATATTGCTATTACGTTGCACAACCTTCAATGTTATGTCATAATTATGTACAATTCTGGCAAATTAATTACGGTCTTTGTTAGGAAGAAATGGTCTTCACACAATTTGAGCCAGGCGCCCCAAACTGCTGCACATACCCTGACTCTACTTGCACAGAACGCAAGAGAAGTGACACAATTTCCCTAGTTAAAAGAAATTCATGTTAGCAGGCAATATTAACTAAACATTCTGGTTTAAAAATATATATTGATGTGTATTGATTTTAAGAAAGGCATTGATGTTTATGGTTAGGTACACATTGGTGCGACGACAGTGCTTTTTTCGCGAATGTTAAATCACCCGTTTGGCAAAGTAGGCTGTGATTCAATGATAAATTAACATGCACCGCATTGATTATATGCAACGCAGGACAAGCTAGATAAACTAGTAATATCATCAACCTTGTGTAGTTAACTAGTGATTATGTTAAGATTGATTGTTTTTTATAAGATAAGTTTCATGCTAGCTAGCACCTTACCTTGGCTCCTTTCTGCACTCGCATAACAGGTAGTCAGCCTGCCACGCAGTCTCCTCGTGGAGTGCAATGTAATCGGCCATAATCGGTGTCCAAACATGCCTATTACCGATTGTTATGAATACTTGAAATCGTCCCTAATTAATCGGCCATTCGGATAAATCGGTCGACGTCTAATCTTAATGCTGCAGCACACAATGATATTCTAGACAATTCTGTGCTTCCAACTTTGTGGCAACAGTTTGGAGAAGACCCTTTCCTGTTTCAGCATGACAATGCCCTCATGCACAAATCGAGGTCCATACAGAAATGGTTTGTCGAGATCAGTGTGAAAGAACTTGCCTGGCCTGCACAGAGCCCAGACCTCAACCCCATCGAACACCTTTGGGATGAATTAGAACGCCGACTGCGAGCCAGGCCTAATTGCCCAACATCAGTGCCTGACCTCACTAATGCTTTTGTGGCTGAATGGAAGCATGTCCCTGCAGCAATGTTCCAACATCTAGTGGAAAGCCTTCCCAGAAGAGTGGAGGCTGTTGTAGCAGCAAAGGGGGGACCAACTCCATATTCATTCCCATGATTTTGAAATGAGATGTTCGACAAGCAGGTGTCCATATACTTTTGGTAATGTAGTGTAGCTATAGCCTGCTCTTCCACAGACCGGACAGTCTGCTCACACACACACATCTGACAGACATTTGGCTCGGGCTAATGAGAGGGGCTCAGTCTTTTCACTCTCAGTCTCGGCCATAAATCTGCTCTGTTCACCACTTGTCAAGTGACATCAACTTGTTATTTTTTATTCATCATTAAACTTCACTGACAGGGGTACTGTAAATGATAGCTAATGTGATGAATTCATAAACAAAAGATGTGATGAACATTTCAAAACTCAATAAACAAACTGAATATGAATGGGGAGCAGCAAGCTTTCAGTCCCTCCACAGATACATCCTCTCTGTGTGATTTATATTGCTAATGTATGATGACAGAGCCTTAACATCTCTCTAAAGCTATGTAAATAAACGCATTGGAGATTGCTGGCGAGTAGCATTCCTGCTTCCTCTACGGTTGGTTAATGTAACATTGATGTCAACAAAAAAGGACATAATTAGTTGTATTTCTCTTTAGAAACATGGACACCCCATCATCTCATTCGTCAGAAAACAAGTCTCAAACTCATTGGAGATTCCTGGTGTGTAGCGTTGGCTTCCTGAACTGCTGGTTAATAGATATTGTTATATTTCTCTCAAATGAGTTGTATTCCTCTCTACAACACTGACACCAGTATGGTCTCATTAGTCTCTCTGTGTTAATGGTGTCAGTTAGTAAAACAAGCTGTCAGTGTTAATCTATAGCTCCCTGGCCTGTCTAGGCCCGTCCTCTCACTAGGATCTCCATGGTAACCACACATAAATCACTAAAATGGACTCTTTTGTCCGTTCGTTATTAGGCACAACATGCATGCATATAAAAGCCCTAACTATTCTCTGAATGGACGTTGATTGAAAGCCGGCACTTTTTGAGGGCAGTATTCTTATTCTGGCCCTGTAGCAGCTTGTCTGCCTGTCCCACCTCAGATTTATGACCCCTTGAAGATGAGACCATGAAAAAGCATGTATTAAGTGACTAGCGGTTACAAAGCTGACTAGTCCTAGCAGGACGGAGAAGAGAGAAGCCGTGTGTGTGTGTGTCACGTCCTGACCATAGAAAACCTGTATTTTCTATGGTACAGTACGTCAGAGCGTGACTAGGGGTTTTTGTTCTAGTTTATATTTTCTATGTGGGGTTCTAGGTTTGATTTTATATGTTGGTGATTTGTATGATTCCCAATTCCCAAGGCAGCTGGTCATCGTTGTCTCTAATTGGGAATCATACTTAAGTATAATTTTTCCACCTGTGGGTTATGGGATATTGTTTATGTAGTGTGTTTGAGCACTATGTAGTCACGGGTCTTTGGAAGTTTTGTTATTTTGTTTTCAGTTTCACTTATTCATTAAAAGATGTGGAACTATACTCACGCTGCGCCTTGGTCCGACCATCATTATTACGAACATCGTGACGTGTGTGTGTGTGTGTGTGTGTGTGTGTGTGAGTGTGTGAGAGACAGAGAGAGAGAGACAGATAGAAAGAGAGAGGCCTGCTATTACAAAGTAGTCCGGAGAGGAAAGGGAGCATCACATCTCTCTGTTTGGCTGCGCCAGAGATGAGGCTCACTCTCGAAAGATTGTGTTTTTAGGTGTTGCGGGGAGGTTTGAGGTGGTGGGTGGAGGAGCGGGTCCTAACCTAACCATAAGGGTATATTTCATCAGGGAAGGAGGAGGAAAAGAAGGCTTAAGAATTAAGAGAAAGCTGAGTCAAACACAGGACAGCGCTTGCTAACTGCAGTTGATGGGTTGATATCATTGTGTTGGTGTTATTTTAGGATGTACTTGGCAAGTATTGGCATTGTCCTTGAATAAATGAAAATGTAATTAAAAGGATATCATTTTAGCTACATACATCTGCATTTAGCTAACTCTGTTAGTAGGTCATACTGGTTTTCTACTTGGTGTTAATTATTGAATATGGTTCAAATAGAGTTTGATCATCAGTGGTGATTTCAGCATGTAAATCTTGGTGTGGCAAACAAAAAGTGGGAATCATGCCAGCAAAGCAGTTACACAACACAACACTAAACAATACATTAATTGCACTATAATGGTGACAAACAGTGTCCACAAACTGTTAGGGCCGACATAAAGCTGTCCCAACAGCAGTCCCAACATCTTACCACTGCTACACCTGGCTATCAGCGGAGCCTTGTCTGGCTAAGAAACAGTTCATTCAGCCTCATTTACTACCACTCATTGTTGAATTTGCAATTTTCCAATTTGTTGTGTAATGTTTACGTCCAATGGCTGATGAGCACCGATACGTTTTATCTATTATTTCTCTTAATGTGACAAGGATTAAAAATAATTTGCCAGTAGATTGTTGACTTGATTGATGATGATGACTGCTAGGTAAGATTTTGAAAGTATGATGTTGATGATGTACGATGTTGTCCAATCAAAGCTACTGTAGATATAACGTGATTTGACATCATTTTATCGGTGGCCAATGACCTTGATCCGCCTTCTTGGGAAATTCTAATGTAACTCTATGGCAGCATCCAAGGGGCTTGAATTTTCTAGGTCTACCGTTAGACTTAAAAGTGACGTAGTGTCCCCATGAGTGACAGAACACTTAGCCAATCACTGCGGGAACTAGAGAACATTACCAACACCTACGCTCTTTATTTTCCTCTGGCTTCCCCACCACCACATAAAGCAAAAGGTTATTTTAGTAATGATCAACAGGCCTGCCCCACATTCAGGGCTCTGCCCCACCTGCCCTGAATGACGGGTCGCCACTGTTGATCATTACTGTAAAATAACCTTTTGCTTTATGCGAGGTTTCACCTGATAAAATACAGCTACAGGCCTCTGAAGTGCACCACAAATAGAACCCTATTGTTATGGCACTGTATATACGGTGTGTGTGCTGTTACAGACAGAGAAAAAAGCTTCTGTTGTGAAGGAGCCTCCTTCACCCTGTTTTTTTCTGCATTTGATCTAAGAAATGGAAAAAAGGTGGCATATAAGTAGTATTCCTAAGCTCCTCACAAAATAGGTTTTAATGCTGTGTGTGTGTGTGTGTGTGTGGAGAGAGCCTCTGCAGGTCTGCTCTCATAGATAAGTGGGGGAGGGATTCACTCTGATTTGAATTTAGTGAATAGCCTTGATACCCAGAGGAAAAACACACTAAACAAACGTGCAAACACACATTTGAAAATACACTCATCAATGTTTATGTGCGTAAGGTGGACACCAACTGTAAGCACGCCACCCCCCCCACCCCACCCCCCCCCCCCACCCCACCCCCCCACCCCAAACACACACACACTCATTCTTTCTTCCCAGTGCATCAGTCATACAGATGTCATATGCCCAGTGTCTGTTCCAAATAGCTAGTTCCCACAGACTGTCTAAGCCCTGCTGTCTGTCATGTGATTGGTCATGGTGGGGCTCACACACACACACACACTGTGTACACCTCCGCAGGCCCTGTCAGAACCTTGAATACATACTTGGCATACACACACTCACACAAACACACACCAACCACAGTCCGCTATATTTAGCCTCTGGCCACACTGGGAGTTCAGCTCATCAGTTAGATAGCTGTGTAACTGTGCATGCAGTGTGTTCTATGCTCAACAAGGCTGTGTGTCGTGGAACTGGCCTGGAGACCGTTGGCAAGAAGGTGAAAAGGAGAACGGCTCAGGGTTATCATGGCTGCTGTGTGTGGGCACATACACTGAGTGTACAAAACATTAGGAACATCTTCCTAATATTGAGTTACGCCCCCAACAAGGTGTCGAAAGCGTTCCACAGGGATACTGGCCCATGTTGACTCCATGCTTCCCACAGTTGTGTCAAGTTGGCTGGATGTCCTTTGAGTGGTGGACCATTCTTGATAGACATGGGAAACTATTGAGCATGAAAACACAGCAGCTTCGCAGTTCTTGAGACTCAAACCAGTGTGCCTGGCACATACTACCATACCCCGTTCAAAGACACTCAAACCAGTGCGCCTGGCACCTACTACCATACCCCGTTCAAAGACACTCAAACCAGTGCGCCTGGCACCTACTACCATACCCCGTTCAAAGACACTCAAACCAGTGCGCCTGGCACCTACTACCATACCCCGTTCAAAGACACTCAAACCAGTGCGCCTGGCACCTACTACCATACCCCGTTCAAAGACACTCAAACCAGTGCGCCTGGTACCTACTACCATACCCCGTTCAAAGACACACAAACCAGTGCGCCTGGCACCTACTACCATACCCCGTTCAAAGACACTCAAACCAGTGTGCCTGGCACCTACTACCATACCCCGTTCAAAGACACTCAAACCAGTGTGCCTGGCACCTACTACCATACCCCGTTCAAAGACACTCAAACCAGTGTGCCTGGCACCTACTACCATACCCCGTTCAAAGACACTCAAACCAGTGCGCCTGGCACCTACTACCATACCCCGTTCAAAGACACTCAAACCAGTGCGCCTGGCACCTACTACCATACCCTGTTCAAAGACACTCAAACCAGTGCGCCTGGCACCTACTACCATACCCCGTTCAAAGACACTCAAACCAGTGCGCCTGGCACCTACTACCATACCCCGTTCAAAGACACTCAAACCAGTGCGCCTGGCACATACTACAATACCCCGTTCAAAGACACTCAAACCAGTGCGCCTGGCACCTACTACCATACCCCGTTCAAAGACTCTCAAACCAGTGCGCCTGGCACCTACTACCATACCCCGTTCAAAGACACTCAAACCAGTGCGCCTGGCACCTACTACCATACCCCGTTCAAAGACACTCAAACCAGTGCGCCTGGCACCTACTACCATACCCCGTTCAAAGACACTCAAACCAGTGCGCCTGGCACCTACTACCATACCCCATTCAAAGACACTCAAACCAGTGCGCCTGACACCTACTACCATACCCCGTTCAAAGACACTCAAACCAGTGCGCCTGGCACCTACTACCATACCCCGTTCAAAGACACTCAAACCAGTGCGCCTGGCACCTACTACCATACCCCGTTCAAAGACACTCAAACCAGTGTGCCTGGCACCTACTACCATACCCCGTTCAAAGACACTCAAACCAGTGCGCCTGGCACCTACTACCATACCCCGTTCAAAGACACTCAAACCAGTGCGCCCGGCACCTACTACCATACCCCGTTCAAAGACACTCAAACCAGTGCGCCTGGCACCTACTACCATACCCCGTTCAAAGACTCTCAAACCAGTGCGCCTGGCACCTACTACCATACCCCGTTCAAAGACTCTCAAACCAGTGCGCCTGGCACCTACTACCATACCCCGTTCAAAGACACTCAAACCAGTGCGCCTGGCACCTACTACCATACCCCATTCAAAGACACTCAAACCAGTGCGCCTGGCACCTACTACCATACCCCGTTCAAAGACACTCAAACCAGTGCGCCTGGCACCTACTACCATACCCCGTTCAAAGACTCTCAAACCAGTGCGCCTGGCACCTACTACCATACCCCGTTCAAAGACTCTCAAACCAGTGCGCCTGGCACCTACTACCATACCCCGTTCAAAGACTCTCAAACCAGTGCGTGCGCCTGGCACCTACTACCATACCCCGTTCAATGACTCTCAAACCAGTGCGCCTGGCACCTACTACCATACCCCGTTCAAAGACACTCAAACCAGTGCACCTGGCACCTACTACCATACCCCGTTCAAAGACACTCAAACCAGTGCACCTGGCACCTACTACCATACCCTGTTCAAAGACACTCAAACCAGTGCACCTGGCACCTACTACCATACCCCGTTCAAAGACACTCAAACCAGTGCACCTGGCACCTACTACCATACCCCGTTCAAAGACACTCAAACCAGTGCACCTGGCACCTACTACCATACCCCGTTCAAAGACTCTCAAACCAGTGCGCCTGGCACCTACTACCATACCCCGTTCAAAGACACTCAAACCAGTGCGCCTGGCACCTACTACCATACCCCGTTCAAAGACACTCAAACCAGTGCGCCTGGCACCTACTACCATACCCCGTTCAAAGACTCTCAAACCAGTGCGCCTGGCACCTACTACCATACCCCGTTCAAAGACACTCAAACCAGTGCACCTGGCACCTACTACCATACCCCGTTCAAAGACACTCAAACCAGTGCACCTGGCACCTACTACCATACCCCGTTCAAAGACACTCAAACCAGTGCACCTGGCACCTACTACCATACCCTGTTCAAAGACACTCAAACCAGTGCGCCTGGCACCTACTACCATACCCCGTTCAAAGACACTCAAACCAGTGCGCCTGGCACCTACTACCATACCCCGTTCAAAGACACTCAAACCAGTGCGCCTGGCACCTACTACCATACCCCGTTCAAAGACACTCAAACCAGTGCGCCTGGCACCTACTACCATACCCCGTTCAAAGACACTCAAACCAGTGTGCCTGGCACCTACTACCATACCCCGTTCAAAGACACTCAAACCAGTGCGCCTGGCACCTACTACCATACCCCGTTCAAAGACACTCACGTTTTTCCCCTTGCCCATTCACCCTCTGAAAGGCACACACACATAATCCATGTCTCAATTGTCTCACTGCTTAAAAATCCCAATTTAACCTGTTTCCTTCTCTTCATCTACACTGATTGATTTAACAAGTGTTATCAACAAGGGATCATAGCTTTCACCTGGATTCACCTGGTCAGTCTTTAATGGAAAGAGCAGGTGTTCCTAATGTTTTGTACACTCAGTGTATATAGAGGCTATTTTCTCAACATTCCTTTTGCTGGAGTGCACACACACAGTGGCTGATTTCCACCAGCACACACATTGGATGAACAGACCCTTGTAATTGAGTGAGTTAGTCTTGGTTGGAGTCCAACTGACTGTGGAGCTGTGTTGGTGGAGCGGGATGGACAAAAGACTGTTTGTTGTGTGTGTGTGTGTGTGTGTGTGTGTGTGTGTGTGTGTGTGTGTGTGTGTGTGTGTGTGTGTGTGTGTGTGTGTGTGTGTGTGTGTGTGTGTGTGTGTGTGTGTGTGTGTGTGTGTGTGTGTGTGTGTGTGTGTGTGTGTGTGCGTGCGTGCGTGTGTGTGTGTGCAGCAGTACAGACAGAAGGATTTAGGCAACAATGGCTAGATGAATGAAACAGTGTTGGACAATAACAACTTCAATGAAAGACAGACAGAGGAATGACAAACAGCTTGGTAACATATTGATGGGTTGGCTCTCAGCAATCATGCCAGCAACAGAAACATTGATTAATCCAACCTTTAACTAATTTGTTGTAAATGTCACTAAACAAGCAAACCTCCATGAGTGATGAATAGCAGAACACTGTGAATATCACAACAAATGTTGTATTGATTGAGTTGTCTGTGTCTTTGTATCACCATACCTTCAAACCTTCAGTACACAGTACAGGCCATACAGGTCAATATGATATTCAGAATACAATTCATAATTCTGCCGACTGAAGTTAAACTCTCATATACATAGCATAGCTGGATCTCTCTCTTTTTGTTTCAATCTTTCTCTCTCTTGTCTCTTTTTCTCTCTGCCCCCTAGCCCCCCAACCCCTCTCTGCCTCCCTCTCCCTGTCTCCCCTTCTCTCTCTTTCTCCCTCTCTCCCTCCTCTCAGTTGTCCTACCCCTTCCTGTCTCTCTGCACCTCTCTCTTCCCCTTCTCCCTCTTTCTCTCTCTCTCTCTCTCTCTCTCCCCCACTCTCGCTCGTAAAAGGACCTGACCTAGTGCCCTACACCAGCTGAGCAGTAAGAACGCTCTAACAACACATTGACTGGGTCATTGGTGTAACCTGCAACAGTCATAGAACAAGCTGAGAGCTCTGTGCTTTTCAGCCCCCAATGTGTGGCATTATAGTAAATTACAGAGAGATAGGGCAGCATAAGTGGTTGATGTGTTGGGGGAGATGCTGAAGAAAAACAAGGTGGGGGATGGAAGAGAAGAGAGGGAGAGAGAGAAGTGCAAAAAAGATGAGCAGAACAAAAGAGGGGAGTTGAAAGTAGGGTGGGGTTGGGGAATACAAAGTGAGAACGACTGGAAAGGAGAAGGTGGAGCTGGAGGGAGGAGGATAGAGGACAGCCTCCCCTCTCCTCCACTCTTCCCCCCCTCTCCTTTCCTCTCCTCTCCTGTCTAGACAGAATCATGGTTGACCCACAGAAAATAAAGAGAGAGAGAGGGAAGAGCAGTGGACAGGGTATTACCTTCCTCTCCTCTCCTGTCTAGACAGAATCATGGTTGACCCACAGAAAGTAAAGAGAGAGAGAGGGAAGAGCAGTGGACAGGGTATTACCTTCCTCTCCTCTCCTGTCTAGACAGAATCATGGTTGACCCACAGAAAGTAGAGAGAGAGAGGGAAGAGCAGTGGACAGGGTATTACCTTCCTCTCCTCTCATGTCTAGACAGAATCATGGTTGACCCACAGAAAGTAAAGAGAGAGAGAGGGAAGAGCAGTGGACAGGGTATTACCTTCCTCTCCTCTCATGTCTAGACAGAATCATGGTTGACCCACAGAAAGTAAAGAGAGAGAGAGAGAGGGAAGAGCAGTGGACAGGGTATTACCTTCCTCTCCTCTCATGTCTAGACAGAATCATGGTTGACCCACAGAAAGTAAAGAGAGAGAGAGAGGGAAGAGCAGTGGACAGGGTATTACCTTCCTCTCCTCTCCTGTCTAGACAGAATCATGGTTGACCCACAGAAAGTAAAGAGAGAGAGAGAGGGAAGAGCAGTGGACAGGGTATTACCTTCCTCTCCTCCTGGGCAGTGGGCAGGTTGCTTGGCCCACAGGAAGGAATGGCGTCTTGCCTCCTCCTGTCTCCTGCATCCCTTTCCTCTGGGTGACCTCCTGAGAGGGTATACTAACTAGCAGGAGTTATTGGTAAATCAGCCGCTGAAAGCACCGTGGTTCTGCTGCATGGACGCAGGCCAGTAATGAGAATGGGACTGGTGATAGCACCTGATGAAAAGTCGGAGAAGAGGGAGCCTGAGTTTTTCTTTCTCTCACTTTTTTCACTCTCTTTTTTTTGGGCCCCTCCCTCCTTCCTGAGGAGGTTTGTATTCTGTTTACGTTCTGTCGATCATCAATGCCGTTACCTTAAATTCCAAAACACAGGACAGCAAGCTCTTTCTTTTGTCTCTCTCTCTCAGACCCCTCCCTTTCTTTCGCTCTCTCGCTGTCACTCTCACTCCTCTTCTTTAGCCTGTCCCCTCTCTCTTTTTATAGGTATCACTTTTCTTTTCTGTCAGGGATGGTGAGACTGGCTGACTGACTGACTCAGGGGGTGAAAATAGCCTAGAACCTGTGTGTGTATGTATGCACCCACGACTGTGTGCGTTCGTGTGTATGTATGTGTTCAGTATGTGGGTGCGTGCCTGCAAGCGCACGGCTGCCTGAGATGTATTGATTCTCTTGCACCAGCCTGCCTAGATTTAGAAATGCCAATACTAGCAACCCCCCAACTCTCTGGTTCATGTTGAGTTCACTTGTCATTTTGTATAATTCTGATAAAATCAAGATGCTTAACAATGATGTAGTTATCCAGCCAGCCAGGCAGGCAGGCTGTCCATGAGCTACCTAATATCTGATGGAATTGTTATTTTCCTTTTGGACGTTAAGCTGTATGATCAGTTACAGACTGTGTCCTAAATGGCACCCTATTGCCTATATAGTGCACTACTTTTGACCAGAGGCCTATAGGCTCTGATCAGAAGTAGTGAACTAAAGAGAATAGGGTGGGGGGGGGTCTATTTTCCCTTTTTTGGATGTCAGACTTTAAACAAGTGTTCTAGAACTAGTGTTGTTATTGCCTGGAAAGGAAGTGTGTAGGTTGTTTGCGTCTTTGTGAGGTAGAGCAACCATTTCTGAGTGTGTGGGGTGTGGGGTGTCTTATCTTGTTAGTGTTTGTCTAAAGGATCATTGAGAGTCTAAAGGATCATTGAGAGTCTAAAGGATCATTGAGAGTCTAAAGGATCATTGAGAGTCTAAAGGATCATTGAGAGTCTAAAGGATCATTGAGAGTCCACAGACACAGAGACACGATAGTCCGGCGCCACATTGTGACATAGTTACGCAGCTCTGAGATCACCGTCCTGCGGGGGACACACAGCCCTAACCTCCCCAAAATCCCCAGACCACCATCCTGCGGAGGACGCACAGCCCTAACCTCCCCAAAATCCCCAGACCACCATCCTGCAGGGGACGCACAGCCCTAACCTCCCCAAAATCCCCAGACCACCATCCTGCAGGGGACGCACAGCCCTAACCTCCCCAAAATCCCCAGACCACCATCCTGCGGGGGACGCACAGCCCTAACCTCCCCAAAATCCCCAGACCACCATCCTGCGGGGGACGCACAGCCCTAACCTCCCCAAAATCCCCAGACCACCATCCTGCAGGGGACGCACAGCCCTAACCTCCCCAAAATCCCCAGACCACCATCCTGCGGGGGACGCACAGCCCTAACCTCCCCAAAATCCCCAGACCACCATCCTGCAGGGGACGCACAGCCCTAACCTCCCCAAAATCCCCAGACCACCATCCTGCGGGGGACGCACAGCCCTAACCTCCCCAAAATCCCCAGACCACCATCCTGCAGGGGACGCACAGCCCTAACCTCCCCAAAATCCCCAGACCACCATCCTGCGGGGGACGCACAGCCCTAACCTCCCCAAAATCCCCAGACCACCATCCTGCGGGGGACGCACAGCCCTAACCTCCCCAAAATCCCCAGACAATGCGGCTCTGCGTACGTGTCCTGTATTCATTCATTTGAATGTGTTGACAGTTGGAGAAATAGCTTTAGCTGCGCTGAGAATTAGAAAAGAATGAAAGCCAACGGTCCAATATTCTAGAACACTGCTGTGCGGACGCGTACACATTTTGGACTCTGATAGATCCTCAAGTGTGTGTCTGCGTTTGAGATGACCATCGATACAGGGAGTACTGAGCGAGAGCTTAGGAGACTTTGAGCGCTAATCTGTGTGAAATCACAGGCCTCAGGGGCGTTGCGGGGCGAGGCGAGGTGTAGAGAGGTGTTGGGAGAGATGGGGTGATAGTAATGCTACTCTCTGATCAGAGGGTCCGGGGCTCACTGTGTGAAGCCGTCTGAACACCACTAATCCCCCCAGAGCCAATCAGAAGCTTGCAGGGCTGATCGTGAGGCTGTCTGGCTGGAGACTGAGGCTCCTTCACACCTCCACAGCAAACAGGGGGAAGGGGGAGGGGGGAGAGGACCTGGGAAGGCAAGCGGAGGGAGGTAAAGAAGGAGGCTAGAGGGTTTCTGTGTGGACGAAAGGCTCAGGTGTGTCTTAAGTATTTTCCCGTAAGGAATATTTATTTTCTAATATTATATTACAGCCTTTTTGTGGGTAGGCTAGGCTCAAGGAAAGAACAATTCATATTTTATTTGACAGATTCCAGAGAGGAGACTCATTAGGTTTGGGTGAATGCTTTGCTTCCTGCCTCTTCTCTTTCTCTACCTTTCTCTACTCTTTTCTATTGAGGTAGTTCAGAGAGCTTTGTTAGTGTGATGAATTCACTGCCTTTTTTTGTGCCTTTTTTATGAAAATGACATTTAGAGGTTTTTTCAAAGTTACAATATTGTTGGTAGCAGCACATTCACAGTCAATTGGTCATTCACCTTATCCTCTCCTCTAATTGTACTCTCTCTTTTCTCTTTCTTTCTTTGAACTTATCTTCTTCTCCAATCGCCTCCCTTTCCCTATCTCCCCTTCTCTCTCTATCTCTCCCCTCTATTTCTCCCTCCCTATCTCTCTCTTCTTACACCTTGAGGAAACGAAGGAGGATTTGATTGTTTCTGTTGAGCTCCACCATCACTCCCTCTGAAATGTACAGATTTCCCTCTGGGGAGAAAGGTTATTTTCTCTAAGAGGCTGAGGGATACAGGTGTATTATTATACTGCTACTGTACTCTCTTAGCATGTTAGACATTTTTTTCTCATTTAGCATCGGCTTTTACCCAGACCGACTTACAGTAGCAATTAGGTTTAAATCACCAAGAGAAACAAGAACAGCCAAAAGACAGTGTTTTCCTGTTCTATGTGGTCAATGAGTGGAAGGTAGTGTGTTCGGCCAGTAACAAAAGCTCGCTCGTTTGACTCCCTGAGCCCACGTACGCACGCACGCACGCACACACAGACACGCACGCACACACAGACACGCACGCACACACAGACGCACGCACGCACACACAGACGCACGCACGCACACACAGACACACACACACACACACACACACACACACACACACACACACACACACACACACACACACACACACACACACACACACACACACACACACACACATGCTGCTTACTGCTGATGAGAATGAGTCCAGCGGCACTGCCAGTTCTTTGTATGGGAGAAGAGTGTAAACAATGAGTGAACTCACATTAAGACACTTAGTGTAATTATACCATCTATATTGACCCTAATATCCAACAGGGGACCCATTGCATTGCTGTGGTACTTAAAGTGCTTTCTCTAAATGAGCGTGTGTGTGTGTGTGTAAAGGAGACGACTTTATTGCCTGTTAGTTTGTAATGTAATGTCTCTCTCCTCCCTCTCCACCCCTGG
This sequence comes from Oncorhynchus masou masou, assembly GCF_036934945.1. Lineage (NCBI taxonomy): Eukaryota > Metazoa > Chordata > Actinopteri > Salmoniformes > Salmonidae > Oncorhynchus > Oncorhynchus masou. Next base: position 27,547,973 of record NC_088224.1, on the reverse strand, counting down.
CCTCTGCTACACTGCTAAACGTCCTAATAAACCAACCAAGCTCACCCGCACAGATATCAATGTTTATTAGCTATTGTCCTGAGAGGAACAAGGTTGTAATGTGATACTTGAGGTTCCAGAATGACCTCCAATGAGGTGGGAAATTTTAAGTGCTCAGTTATACATTTTCCAATCACAGTGATTCCCTGTCTGTCTCCACTGTTCTGTTCTGTTTTATCATATATCATTCTCTCTCTCTGTCTCTCTCTTTCTGTCTCTCACTCTTTCTCTTTTTCTCTCTGCCTCTTTCTCTCTGTTTATTGTGTGAAGTCATCCATTGTGAAGCTACAGTACACTACACAGTCTCCGTTCATCTAAAGATAGTAAAGAATGTTGATACCGTGAGATGCATTTCTATAGACATTGATCCATGCTTTGGATCGTTGGGTTGAACTGAGATGTTGTCGCCAAAGCAAGAAAACTTAGAGAATGTAAGAATGCAAATGCAAATAGAATGCAACTACTCAATCAATGTGTCAGTGTCAGACAATGCATTCTCCATTGTCTTCTTACAGATAGCCCTCTCACATGGAATTAAATAAGTAGCATTGCTTGTACAGTATTATCTTTAGGCTATGTTTTAGCAAACAGTTATGAAACAACTTCCAAACATCACACTATGATTGCATCCCAAATGGCATCCTATTCCCTATTTAGTGCACTACTTTTGACCAGTGACCATAAGGCTCTGGGCCATGTTGAAAATAGAACACTAGATAGCGAATAGGTTCCATTTCGGGATGTAGCCTATATTTTTAATAGTTACAGCATACAGAGCTCTTGAACACTGATCGGAAAAACATTTTACTTGTATTTTAATAGTGTTTTTTGGGGGGGAAGTTTGTTGGAAATAAGAATATTTGTGCGGGAATGGTTTGTTGTAACCGAATAGATCATAAAGTAGGGGGCAGTTTGGTTTATTTAACATGTGTGGGGTTTTTGTTGAGTGAGCAGGAGGAGAAAACAGAATGCCCCCAACAGTGTCAAAGAGTCACAGAGAACTGGAGAATATCAGCCTTCAAAAGGCTTCCTTTTTTCCCTTATAGATGACGGATACTATTTAGATCACCATCACGGCCACACCGTGCAAACTAAGACACAAACTGTGGAAAACATGTACTAACAGAGAGAATGAAAACATGTTGCCTGAACTTTGCAAAAAAATAAAGAACGAGAGAAGGTGTCAAAATAAGTGCCGGAAAGGGGAAAATAAATGGATCTTTCAGCACTTTTGGGGTTTGTGTGGTTTTGTTTCTCTGTTGGTGTGTTCTGTTCGCCACGCGCTCTCACCACTGGTGTCCCCCAGGGCTCTGTTCTAGGCCCTCTCTTATTCTCGCTATACACCAAGTCACTTGGCTCTGTCATAACCTCACATGGTCTCTCCTATCATTGCTATGCAGACGACACACAATTAATCTTCTCCTTTCCCCCTTCTGATGACCAGGTGGCGAATCGCATCTCTGCATGTCTGGCAGACATATCAGTGTGGATGACGGATCACCACCTCAAGCTGAACCTCGGCAAGACGGAGCTGCTCTTCCTCCCGGGGAAGGACTGCCCGTTCCATGATCTCGCCATCACGGTTGACAACTCCATTGTGTCCTCCTCCCAGAGCGCTAAGAACCTTGGCGTGATCCTGGACAACACCCTGTCGTTCTCAACTAACATCAAGGCGGTGGCCCGTTCCTGTAGGTTCATGCTCTACAACATCCGCAGAGTACGACCCTGCCTCACACAGTAAGCGGCGCAGGTCCTAATCCAGGCACTTGTCATCTCCCGTCTGGATTACTGCAACTCGCTGTTGGCTGGGCTCCCTGCCTGTGCCATTAAACCCCTACAACTCATCCAGAACGCCGCAGCCCGTCTGGTGTTCAACCTTCCCAAGTTCTCTCACGTCACCCCGCTCCTCCGCTCTCTCCACTGGCTTCCAGTTGAAGCTCGCATCCGCTACAAGACCATGGTGCTTGCCTACGGAGCTGTGAGGGGAACGGCACCGCAGTACCTCCAGGCTCTGATCAGGCCCTACACCCAAACAAGGGCACTGCGTTCATCCACCTCTGGCCTGCTCGCCTCCCTACCACTGAGGAAGTACAGTTCCCGCTCAGCCCAGTCAAAACTGTTCGCTGCTCTGGCCCCCCAATGGTGGAACAAACTCCCTCACGACGCCAGGACAGCGGAGTCAATCACCACCTTCCGGAGACACCTGAAACCCCACCTCTTCAAGGAATACCTAGGATAGGATAAAGTAATCCTTCTCACCCCCCCCTTAAATGATTTAGATGCACTATTGTAAAGTGGCTGTTCCACTGGATGTCAGAAGGTGAATTCACCAATTTGTAAGTCGCTCTGGATAAGAGCGTCTGCTAAATGACTTAAATGTAAATGTAAATGTAATGTTTGCTCTTTCCACACTTCTCTCCTTCTCTCCTTGTATCCGTCTCTCCTTCCACACCTCCATCTCTCAGTCATTCCACCTCTACACCCCTCCGTTTCTCCCACCCTTCTCCCCTCCTCTCCCTCCATTCCAGCCACCTCTTCACAACTGTATCCACCTGGAGTCCAATACATGTTCTCTGTTTGTCAGGGAGCTCAGAATAATAGGATATTGCCTGAAACATACTCCTGTATTTGTTTCCTTAAGTGTATTGGGAGATGAAAATATCATTGTATCATTGACATGAAACACAACCGTACTTTATATCCAATCTATTGAGAAATAATATTATCTTTGACTATTGGTCAAGTTTTGAAGCCATGAATAGATGTGAAAATGTAACACGTATCAGGTAAGACCCAGATGCAGACAACAGTTTATTAATCGAACAGGGGCAGGTAAAAGGCAAGTCAAGGGCAGGGCAGAGGTCAGTAATCCAGATAGGTGGGGCAAAGGTACAGGACGGCAGGCAGGCTCAGGGTCAGGGTCAGGCAGAATGGTCAACACCGGGAAAACTAGGAAACAGGAACAATCGAGAGACAGGAGCAGAGGGAAAACCGCTGGTAGGCTTGACGAAACAAAACAAACTGGCAACAGACAAACAGAGAACTCAGGTATAAATACATAGTGGTTAATGGAGAAAATGGGCAACACCTGGAGTGGGGTGGAGACAATCACAAAGACAGGTGAAACAGATTAGAGTGTGACACACATTTAATATTGAGTGTTGGCTAATGCTGTTGGTCAAGACTTGAGAGACAAGTTTAAAAATGTACTTCCTCTCCAATGAGATTCTGAACAAACATGGACATAACGGTCATGTTCATTCTAATAAACACCTTTTCAAATACAGTATATACATTATTTTCATTCTTTTCTCAATTAAATAAAAATGAAGGAAAATGAAAGTGACAAAAATGTATTGATCAGACAACGTGATAACTGAATCCTTAAAGCTCAGGCACAAAAACAGAAAGAACTCACTATCTTTAGCATAGAACAAATTCATCTTGATCTTTATTTTCTGCCTATCACATTACTTCCTAACCAGAGAATCCTGAATGTGTGCGTTGGCATGATCTCTAATTCCAGTGGAAAATGAGCTACCCGCAATATTCCTCTTTAGTCATGCGGCTTCAATTAAATAAGCAGAATGCAACTAAATATACCTATCTGAACGCTGAGCGACCCAAGCAGGATTTACTGCCAGCGCTATAAACACATCCTCCATCCTCCCCATTAATATGCTATCCAAAGTTTTTTCATGAAAAATAAATGGGAAATACTGTATAATATACCTGAAGTTGCAGAACGAACATGCAGTGGTAATGCTATCCTCCCTCACGCGCATGCGCACCTTACGCAATGATTGAAAGTCTCTTTCCAGAGCTCAAACTAGATAGCAACAATGGCTACTACCTGCTACCTGTCCTGCATGTCCCAAATGTGTAGCCTAAACGTCAAGCTTTGCTGCTTTGTCTGGCCTTATTAAATTATGTGCTGTAGGACCTTTTTATGGTCTTGGCCCGCTGGGTTTTTGGCAGCGAGCTCAGGGAGCTACAAGAGCTGCAGGAGCACTGATGCCAGAAAGTGTCTTATCTTGATAGACAGGTTCATTTTCACCTTCTAATTACAGATGGATCTAATCCAGGTGGATTCATTACATGGAAGGGCCTGGCTTATGGGGTAGATGGGGGTGGGGTGAGGGAGGGGTGGGTGGGAGTGCATGTGGGTTATTTTTACAGTGAGGTGAGCCAGGTGTGGGTGACAGATGGTTGGTGCAGGTAGGTTACTGTTACAGTGGGGGGGGTGCAGGTGGTGTAACAGGGAGAGGGGGGCTGAAGGGTTCCTAATGTGGTAGTGGAGAGAGGGGTGTGTGTGGAGAGGGAGGGGATGCAGGCACAGGTGGGTTACTGTTACAGTGGGGCGAGCCGTAGGGGGGCAGTTGGTGTATCCTGTAAGGGGAGGGGGGTATTTTTCAGCTCTCTCCAGTCTCTCGGCTCTGCTACATTATTCATCAGCATCAAGGGGATAAGTCTCTCCTCCTCTGTAAAAGAGAAGAGCACAGCTGAGCCTCCCTGAAACTCTCTGTAAAACATGTTCATCCCATCCACGCAACATAATCACAAGTTATGACAAGAACTCATCAAGTCTTCTTCCGTGTTTGCTGTTGAAGCCTTCAGCGTTTGGCTACTTTGCCAAGTACTTTCAGTAAGACAATAGCTATTATGTTGTTATTGATACGCACCCAATATCAGTGGCAGGCTGTTGACTTTGACTGTTTCTAAACATACAACAGAACATGTAATCAGTGCTGAAGTCCCCATGGGGTTGTGGAAGGGTTGGGGGTCACTTCAGTTTTCATTTTAGTCAAGCCAGCTGGTGAAATAAAGTTCACCCATTTGTCACTTAGGATTTTTCAATTTATGAATTGAGTCAATTCATTTCACTTCACGTCCTCAATTGAAAAATGAATTTAAAAATAAATTGACCCCAAACCTAGTTGTAATTTAGTTTATATTGTTGTTGAAATGACATGTAAAATAGAAATACAGAATTTTATGGTGCTTTAATATGATAATCAGGCACATTTTAAGTCAGGAAATTTTAAGTCACCAAGTTGAAGGAATGCCTAATGAGCGAATTATTATTTTGGGGGGGCTGCTGATCGGATTTCTCTGGACCCCTCTTCCCGACAGCTAGGTCCAAAGCTTCTGCGCAGGTGTGGGATTCTCTACTTCATGCACAGTCTCTGCTCTACACGTTCGACTGCCCAGAAAACAGGCTACTCTGGCGAATGGCATTTGTTTAATAAAGTTAGGTCAAAGCTGAATCATTGTCTGCAAGAGCACATAATGATAGTATTCTACATAACAGAACTGAATATAATAGCATAGTATAACGTTATGATTCTACCACAACGGATCACCCACCCAGTAGGGTAGTACTGTATAATGGGCTCATTAACAATCTACACCTCCTCCCTCAACATTCAAGGAAGCACAGCTCAGAAGTTGCCTATAGCAGGATAATGAATTAGACCCTTAGCAACTCCGGTACAACAAGGAAATCATTATATTTTTATAAAGATATTAGCTTAAAGGTGTTATCTGCAATAGTTACTGCTGTTCAATGGCTATTTCTATTAATGATTTATATTCACGGAAATAGGAATTACGGATTGTAGCTATAAAAACAGAGAGAGGCGTAGGGAGCAGGGACATTAGTTATGTTGGGTCTCTGAAGGGGTTGGTGTGTGTGTGTGTGTGTGTGTGTGTGTGTATGTGTGTGTGTGTGTGTGTGTGTGTGTGTGTGTTGGGCATATTTCATGTGTGGTCATTAAGCATATTAGATGAGAGGAAATGAGAAGACAGGAAACACTGTGGGGAAGGGTGCATGGACACAATATAAAGAGATGATCGGAGAGATAGCAGGATTAAGTGTGTGTGTGTGTGTGTGTGTGTGTGTGTGTGTGTGTGTGTGTGTGTGTGTGTGTGTGTGTGTGTGTGTGTGTGATGCATGGTTAGAGAGATGGTTAATGGGATGTTTAGATAGTCGTTGTGAGGTTCAGACTCCTGCTCACGATTTTGTGACAGAGAGAAGAGAGAGAGAATTTGAGACAAAAGGAGAGAAAGGAAAACTTCAAATTGACTCTCATTTTAGGATCCACCCCCTTCCCCAAACAACCACAAAGGACCAGTATTTCTTATGCTTCCTAAAGATTTTCTCTGAACTGTAGGACGAGTTATTTCAACGCACATTGGTCATTTTGAAAAACATTAATTCCACAAATTTCATAGTTGAGTGTTTCCTCTTCTTTTGATCACAAACAACATAATGTGTCAAACACTCAAACTTCAGTATTATTCATGTTTTATAAATTACAAACTTATTTTATACGATGATAGATAAATGTAAATGTCCCTGCCTGTAACAGTGCACATAATGCATACATGAAATACTCACTGACAATATTTTTACAGTTTTGGAAACTTTAGAGTGTTTTCTATCCTATGCATATTCTAGCATCTTGTCCTGACAAAATAGCCTGTTTACTTTGGGAATGTTATTTTTTCCAAAAATTAAAATAGTGCCCCCTAGTTTCAAGAGGTTAATTAAGTAGCCTAGAAACAAATCGAGCCATAAAGATTCAGATTCAACTTTCCTAATTCTACTATGGATTTCAAATGGTAGTTCAATCATTTTTATTGCTGCCCCTGCACTAATGCACATGTGAGATAAACAACTAACACGTTACTTTATCAGTTCTGTTACCCACATGCCTGTTGTTTTCATGTCAACATAACAATTTTTCAAGTAACTATTTGTCATAAAATAATAATAAAATCAAAAAGCAGAAGCGAAGTCGGCTGTGCAAAAAGTGTTTGTTTTCCATGTTATTTGATCAAGAGAAATATTTCATTTGATGTGGATGTTTTGTGTCTTTGCCCATATCTTTGTGCCTTTTGATGTAAATGTTTGATGACAGGGTTTTGTTCTTACTGGATTATATTAGAATGACAATGGCACAGAAAGGGACAGGGCAACAACTCTTACAATTCCAACTGTTGAATCTTGCAGGATACTGTTCTTAATTATACAGCTACCTTTTTTGCCAAAGTGGAGATGCTGAAAATATGTTTTTTTCCCATGCTACAGACGGGTAGGGGTGGTATACAGAAGACAGCCCTATTTGGTAAAAGACCAAGTCCATATTATGGCAAGAACAGCTCAAATAAGCAAAGAGAAAAGACAGTCCATCATTACTTTAAGACATGAAGGCCAGTCAATGTGGTACATTTCAAGAACTTTGAAAGTTTCTTCAAGTGTAGTTGCAAAACCCATCAAGCACTATAATGAAACTGGCTCCTATGAGGACCGCCACAGGAAAGGAAGACCCAGAGTTACCTCTGCTGCAGAAGATTCGTTAGAGTTACCAGCCTCAGAAATTGCAGCCCAAATAAATGCTTCACAGAGTTCAAGTAACAGACACATCTCAACATAAACTGTTCAGATGAGAATGTGTGAATCAAGACACAAGCAATGGACATTAGACCGGTGGAAATCTGTCCTTTGGTCTGATGAGTCCAAATTTGAGATTTTTGGTTCCAACCGCCGTGTCTTTGTGATATGCAGAGTAGGTGAACGGATGATCTCTGCATGTGTGGTTCCCATCGTGAAGCATGGAGCTGGTGGTGTGATGGTGCTTTGCTGGTGACACTGTCAGTGATTTATTTAGAATCCAAGGCCCATTTAACCAGCATGGCTACCACAGCATTCTGCAGTGATACGCCATCCCATCTGGTTTGTGCTTAGTGGGATTAGAATTTGTTTTTCAACAGGACAATGACCCAACACACCTCCAGGCTGTGTAAGGGCTTCAGATGACTTGGCCTCCACAATCACCTGAACTCACATTGAGATTGTTTGGGATGAGTTGGACCGCAGAGTGAAGGAAAAGCAGCCAACAAGTGCTCAGCATATGTGGAAACTCCTTCAAGACTGTTGGAAAAGCATTCCTCATGAATGGCTGAGATTTGGCTGAGAGAATGCCAAGAGTGTGCAAAGCTGTCATCAAGGCAAACTTTGAAGAATCTAAAATCAATTTGGATTTGTTGAACACTTTTTGGGGTACTACATGATTCCGTATGTGTTATTTCATAGTTTTGATGTCTTCACTATTATTCTACAATGTAGAAAATAGTGAAATAAAGAGAAATCCTTGAATGAGTAGGTGTGTCCAAACTTTTGACTGGTACTGTATATCTGTTCGCTAATAATAGTAAAGGCCCAGTGCACTACTTTTGTGAATAAATATTTTTTTCCTAAAATATATATCTTTAAAAATAAATGATTCTAGTGTTATTTTTCAGGGGGGTGCTGCAGCACTCTCAGCACCCATACGGCTATTCCTAGGCTACATAGCTTTTCACTATATGGAATTTATTTATTAATTTATTAGTGTTATTCACCAGGTATCCCCTTTCCCTTCATGGCTCATGCCCTTTCTGAAGTAGGCGAGGACCAAACAAGTGCATGAGACTTGACTTGAGTTACAATGTAAGATGTGTTTGAATAACTATTCCATTTAAGTGTATTACAAACATTGTTACAATGTTGCAATTACCCATAGTTGATTGCAGTAGAATTAAACACAATTTGTGTTAAAAAAAAATGTTTTTTTCTTTATCAGACTGCTTAGTTTCGTTTTTATTGAAACATAAAACGTATTGTCTTTGAAACATTTGTAGACTATAATTTTGCCCTGAGACACTATAATAGCCTAGGTGGTTGGCTAGATCGTGAACAAATCGAAGTGAGTTACTTGGACGCTTCATTTGAGATTCATAAATCAAATGAAACTTTTCATGAATTTGGAAATGTGTTTTTATCGCAAGAAAATATAGTGTAATAGCGTTCTTTCGAGGGAAAAGAACGTTATGCGCTGTGAGCTCGAGCTGCCTGCCTTTCATCTTTCTGCCTGGCTCGCGCTTCTGCGCTGCTGCTGGTTGTGAGGCTCGCGCTGCACGGTGTGTGAGAATCCTGGGACTTGGTGATGTCAAACTGGTTGGGTCATTTGAAGGTTAGCTGCCTCGGATGGGTTCATAGAAAGTTCACTCGCATATATTAGGCAATTCAATCTTTCATTCTCTGTGTCCAAACTAGTAGGAAATGAGCTGCATGGAGGCAGGATAACCCATTCGTTATCCGAACGGGGAGACGTGGTTTTAAAACGCGATCTGTGATATTTATAAGAAAAATATTTTCAATACGGCGGGCTCGAGCGAGGACCGTGTTGTTAATGGCACGGGACGGGACGGTGCAAAACATTTATACCATAAACACGTTGGGACGTTACGGAGCTGACTGACACCTTTTCATTGCAACAACCGGACCCCGGAGAAAAATGGCATATCATAATTTGGGTCAATTACAAGCTTTTAGCGGTGTTGTCTGTCATAGTTCTTGATTGTTTTAGTCTAGGAAGAAGACCAAGATTTTACGTGCCAAAAAAAGGGGTCCGAATTTGATGTAGTTGTGTGCACTTATGTTTGCGATTCTTACCCACATCTCAAGGACCCTGTAAAGGCACACAATAACAGGGTGACTGTTGCGACTAAGGGACATCATGTTTGACTGTATGGATGTGCTAGCGGTGAGCCCGGGACAAATGTTGGATTTCTACACTTCGCGTCCCTCTTCGTGCATGCTACAAGAGAAGGCACTGAAAGCGTGCTTCAGCGGGCTCGCTCAGAGAGACTGGCAACACCGCCGGAGCGCACAGTGTAGGTTCACTTTTGTTCCCTTCCCTTTCATTTCATGTGTCTACAGCCTAGTAGCCTAATAACTGTAGCCTATCATAACAATGACATAATCAAATTATAATAGCCATGATGTGCCTGGCTTGTCCACTTGATCCCGCTATCTCTCTGATCATCTCTTTATATTGTGTCCATGCACCCTTCCTCACAGTGTTTCCTGTATTCTCATTTCCTCTTGTCTAATATGCTTAATGACCAGACATGAAATATGCCCAACACACACACACACACACACACACACACACACACACACACACACACACACACACACACACACACACACACACACACACACACACACACACACACACACACACACACACACACACACACACACACACACAGTTCACTTCAGTTGTGACTCCCACACCCCCATCATTGCCTCCTAAATCACCCTAATGTGCCATAAAGAGTGTTGTAGGGTGTACCTGTTTCTGAGTGTTAAGTGACTAGTTAGAAAACTTCTTCAAGAATTAAACAACAGAAGAGAATAGATACTTTATTGGCCATTATTGTTTTTTACAGAAATGTTCTCAAATGACTTGTATAGCAGCCATTGAATTAATTTGTAACAACTCACTTTTTTTTGTCCTGTCACTGTGACATGGCCCTGTGCTTGAAGTGTTCCTCCGAGTCCTATCCTTGTCATAATTCATCTGTACACACTTGGTTAATACATTCTGGATGTGGAAACAGCTCCCTACAGCAGGCTGATGTATGTTCAGGTGCGATGTCTCAAATTCCACCCTACTCCCTACATTGTGTAATTATTTTGACTATGGAGAATAGGGTGCCATTTGGGACACAGACTGTATGTGATCCCCAGGTCCCTACATGGGGTTGAGGAATGTACAGAGTAAACATGGGCCTTGACACCTCCCTCCCTCTGCCTTGACACTTCCCTCCCTCTGCCTTGACACCTCCCTCCCTCTGCCTTGACACCTCCCTCCATCTGCCTTGACACCTCCCTCCCTCTGCCTTGACACTTCCCTCCCTCTGCCTTGACACTTCCCTCCCTCTGCCTTGACATCTCCCTCCCTCTGCCTTGACACCTCCCTCCCTCTGCCTTGACACTTCCCTCCCTCTGCCTTGACACTTCCCTCCCTCTGCCTTGACACTTCCCTCCCTCTGCCTTGACACTTCCCTCCCTCTGCCTTGACACTTCCCTCCTTCTGCCTTGACACCTACCTCCCTCTGCCTTGACACTTCCATCCCTCTTCCTTGACACTTCCCTCCCTCTGCCTTGACACCTCCCTCCCTCTGCCTTGACACCTCCCTCCCTCTGCCTTGACACCTCCCTCCCTCTGCCTTGACACCTCCCTCCCTCTGCCTTGACACCTCCCTCCCTCTGCCTTGACACTTCCCTCCCTCTGCCTTGACACCTCCCTCCCTCTGCCTTGACACCTCCCTCCCTCTGCCTTTGACACCTCCCTCCCTCTGCCTTGACACTTCCCTCCCTCTGCCTTGACACTTCCCTCCCTCTGCCTTGACACCTCCCTCCCTCTGCCTTGACACTTCCCTCCCTCTGCCTTGACACTTCCCTCCCTCTGCCCTGACACCTCCCTCCCTCTGCCTTGACACCTCCCTCCCTCTGCCTTGACACCTCCCTCCCTCTGCCTTGACACTTCCCTCCCTCTGCCTTGACACCTCCCTCCCTCTGCCTTGACACCTCCCTCCCTCTGCCTTGACACTTCCCTCCCTCTGCCTTGACACCTCCCTCCCTCTGCCTTGACACCTCCCTCCCTCTGCCTTGACACCTCCCTCCCTCTTCCTTGACACCTCCCTCCCTCCCTCTGCCTTGACACCTCCCTCCCTCTGCCCTGACACTTCCCTCCCTCTGCCTTGACACTTCCCTCCCTCTGCCTTGACACCCCCCCCCCTCTGCCTTGACGCCTCCCTCCCTCTTCCTTGACGCCCCCTCACCTCCCTCCCTCTGCCTTGACACCTCCCTCCCTCTTCCTTGACACCTCCCTCCCTCTGCCTTGACACCTCCCTCCCTCCCTCTGCCTTGACACCTCCCTCCCTCCCTCTGCCTTGACACCTCCCTCCCTCCCTCTGCCTTGACACCTCCCTCCCTCCCTCTGCCTTGACACCTCCCTCCCTCTGCCTTGACACCTCTCTCCCTCTGTCTTGACACCTCCCTCCCTCCCTCTGTCTTGACACCTCCCTTCCTCTGCTTTGACACCTCCCTCCCTCTGCCTTGACACCTCACCCCCTCTTCCTTGACACTTCCCTCCCTCCCTCTGCCTTGACACCTCCCTCCCTCTGCCTTGACACCTCCCTCCCTCTGCCTTGACACTTCCCTCCCTCTGGCTTGACATTTCCCTCCCTCTGCCTTGACACCTCCCTCCCTCTGCCTTGACACCTTCCTCCCTCTTCCTTGACACCTCCCTCCCTCTTCCTTGACACCTCCCTCCCTCCCTCTTCCTTGACACCTCCCTCCCTCTGCCTTGACACCTCCCTCCCTCTGCCTTGACACCCTCCCTCCCTCCCTCCCTCCCTCCCTCCCTCCCTCCCTCCCTCCCTCCCTCCCTCCCTCCCTCCCTCCCTCCCTCCCTCCCTCCCTCCCTCCCTCCCTCCCTCCCTCCCTCCCTCTGCCTTGACACCTCCCTCCCTCTTCCTTGACACCTCCCTCCCTCTGCCTTGACACCTCCCTCCCTCTGCCTTGACACCTCCCTCCCTCTGCCTTGACACCTCCCTCCCTCCCTCCCTCCCTCCCTCCCTCCCTCCCTCCCTCCCTCCCTCCCTCCCTCCCTCCCTCCCTCTGCCTTGACACCTCCCTCCCTCTGCCTTGACACCTCCCTCCCTCTGCCTTGACACCTACATCCCAGCACAAGAGAGATGACAGGGGGCAAATATTGCAGCTGTGATGGCACACTGTGGTATTTCATCTTAATAGATATGGGAGTTTATCAAGATTGGATTTGTTGGGCAGTATTTTTACAGCTAATGCTGGTTTGCCTGAGGCTTATGCCGTGCAGGTGTTTGTACACATGCATATACACACACTCTCATTCAAATAAACGCATACAAGACACACACACATGTAATAGTGTCAGACATTCACACAAACATGTACAGTTGGCATTGCTGTTCTGATTTTAGTTGTCCTGGATGCCCTTTGTGTTTTTCTTTTTTTCTCTTTTTCCTTTTTTCCCTTGGTTGTTGGTGCATTGGGGGGTTCTTGGGGGTGGGGAATGGAATTAATTGTATTAATTGTTTTTATACATATTTTTTCTTCTGGGAGGGACTATGGGAGGAGGGGTCTCGAATGGTTGAGGGACTGCTATTGGGGAACTTGTGCGGAGATCTTGGAGGGTTCGGGTTCACGTTTTTTGGCCTGGTGGGAGATCTGTCAACGTGCCCTTGAGCAGGGCATTGACCCTGGATGTTTCTGTGTGTCGCTCTGAATGGGAATCTGTTGGATGACTGGTGTGGTATAATTGTTGAGCAGCTTCACTGCAAGTATATTGTATGTTTCGGATATTCAATTTAAAAAATAATACAAAAAATGATTGGATTTGTTTTCAAATTCATTGTGGGTCTGTGTAATCTGAGATAAATATGTGTCTCTGAAATGGTTTCTCGCTCTCAATTCAATTCAAAGGGCTTTATTGGCATAGGAAACATATGTTAACATTGCCAAAGCAAGTGAAATAGATAATAAACAAAAGTAAAATAAACAATCAAAAATGAACTCTCTCTGTTTCTCTCTCTCTCTCTGACACTGAATTAGATAAATGTCCTTTTCAAAAAGGTTAGCCGGCTACAATTGGAAAATGTCAACCTGTGCATTCTGAACGGCCTGTTCCAAGGCTATAGACAGACCTGTTTTATAGTCTATGAGAGACCCTTTTTTCCCGACAAGAATGATGGCACACAGCACACACTCTCTTTATACACTTCCTATACAGAACATTGCTAAAAAAAACATTTTTTTTACACACTGACACTGACTCACAGAAGTAGGCTAGCCTGTCTATCCTATCACACATTCAAGTCGGTGGTTTGCAGCTAGATAATAACCTTAGGTTATGAAATACTTAGCTTATCTGTGTGTGTTTGCCTGAGCCCCCTCCAAAAAGCACGATCTCCGACAAGTCAAGTGTTTGTTAATGCTCTCTCCCTGGCCCGGCCCCTACACTTGATTTATTTTGATAGTTTAACGACCAGAGAGCAGATAATGTTCAGCTGCCATGCTGTCTGTCACTTCACAACACTTTCCAGGACGTGTTTGCTAGAGGCACAAATCACAGCGAAGTGGCCCTTATCAGTAGCAGCAAAAGTGGAAAGGGTGGCTACTTCTACTCACCCCACTTCACTGCGCTCCTACAGGAGGCTACTCTCTCCATTGTTTTAACTAAGCAATTCATCTCAAGAATATGAATAGGCTCTCTTTATTTGTTTAATTAGATTTGTTTTGTATTTTGTCTTTTTATGTTATATCAAATATGGCTAATTTGTTTATATATTTTGTATATTCCTATTTATAAAACAATGAGCACTGTAATAATACATTATGAATGAAATTATAATAAATCAATACATCATATTTAAAATAATAACCATCATTTACAATTTTTCTTCATTTTAAATGGTTTGTAGATGCAAATTTCAGTTCTACATTTGCACCATCTAATTTGTCTGCAGTGAAAACCGTAGGTATGGCTTTGCTTTCATGACATTGTTGTTAAATCCTCATATTTCAGTTTCAACCTCATTTTGATAATCTCAATTGATGGTTTAGCTGAACTGTTATATGTGCAGACTGCATATATCGTATGAAAGGTTTGTGTGTGTGTGTTTGCCTTTGTGTGTGTGTTTGTCTGAACACCTTACATGAGAAAGAACAGAGAATGCAATAACTGTATTCCATTGATTTATAATATTCTCCAGGTGTAGTAGCTAGGGCAGTGTACCATTTGTCATTGATAAGACTTATCTGTGGTGTGATCACTAATAGAAAAGGTCATAAGTGAGTGTGTGCGTACGCGTGTGTGTGTGATACGTAATTAAATCATCTTGAACATTAAAGTATAAGTAACTCATCGTGTTCATTAATCACCACACACAAGGTGCATTTGATTAGCATTTCAATGCAATTAGAAAACCATTTGCCATTCATGCACAGAGGGTGTGTGTGTGTGTGTGTGTGTGTGTGTGTGTGTGTGTGTGTGTGTGTGTGTGTGTGTGTGTGTGTGTGTGTGTGTGTGTGTGTGTGTGTGTGTGTGTGTGTGTGTGTGTGTGTGCGTGCGTGCGTGCGTGCGTGCGTGCGTGTGTGTGTGTGCGTGTGTTGCAAATTACCCTGATAACAGACTCGCTTGAATTCATCACCAAGGCAATGGAGCGAAACAAGATAGAACCGATTGTGATTTTCTTTTATCTCCCCCACTATTTCATATGCATAGACGGCACATTAGCCTTGTGGCATTGGACTCGTCTTGCAACACTTTGCCCTCTCTCATGTTTAAATACGGACCAGTTAAAATTGGACTTTGATTTGAAGAGCTTCCCAAAGAGGTCCTTGAAACTTTGGTTTTTATTAATTAAATGTATTCAGTACAATGTAACCCACAAGGATTTAAATGAAATCTATTCACTATGAGCTGCGCTCCATGCACAAGCACACACACACACACACACACACACACACACACACACACACACACACACACACACACACACACACACACACATACACACACACACGTACACACACACACGTACACACACACGCACACGTGTGCAGACATGCGCAAGCACGTGTGCACACACAAGCCTTCTTATTTTAGAATGAGCGGGAATACTAATTGTTGTGTGAAGGATACAATGAGAAGGGGTTGTTGTGCATGTGCGTTTGTGTGTGTGTGTGTGTGTGTGTTAACGTAGAGGGATCAGTGGCATTGTGTTGAACATGAGATGATGAATACAGAAGTGATATTATGATGTGCAATGCATGCTCTAAAAACATAGACACACATAGAAATCTTTGCAAAATATATAGCTTAGTTTTATATTAAGGACATTGTTATTTTCATTTGTTGGTTTTACATCATATAATAGACATCCAGGACAGTAATGTACAGCTAGCTATTCGTTACCATAGGTAATACTGTATTATGTATAGGCCTATAGAGTTCAAGGTAATTGGAAAATGCCAATACTATTTTCGATTAACTGAAAATAACAATATGAGTATAATCTTTGAGAAACTTGAGAATAGTGTAAGTATTCAGTCCTTTGAAAGGAAGAGTAGCCATAGAATTCTAACAGGTCACGACAGTACAGTATGACTGTTTTCTTTTTCTGTCATCCATATTGCTGTGGCTTTGGAAGCTGTCCCAAGGCCTTTGGGGACTTGAATGCCGATGAAACATTCAAACGATTCACACGTTCACTTAAAGGGTCTAATGGCTAGCCATTGTCAAGTAAGTAAAGCACAATATTGATGGTACAAAAACGTGTTCAGATATCGCTAAGGAGGTTAGTTGACTCATCCCACTGTCCTCTTATTCTTCTAGTGAAGTAGGTTATACAATGGATTGCTGATTTGTATTGCATGGACTGTATATGACCTGGGCAGGCATAATAGTTCCTAAAGATTGTGTGTGTGTGTGTCTTTGTGTTTGTGGGTGTGTTTGCGTGTTTGTGTGTGTATGTGTGCACACTCACGTGTTTGTGTGTGTTCCTGCCTGCCTACTTAAGTGTGTATATTGTGTGTGTGTACACGTGTGTGCTTCCATACACATGTATCAACAGTCTCATGTTTTCTCTGCAGTTTCATCCGTGTAGCTGAACAACAACATATGCACATCTGTCCAATGCCATGTTCTCCCTTTGTTGTAAACAGTGAGCAGACAGTCAGACCATGCTTCACATAACATTGTGATATAATATACAACTGCAGCCTGTCATATGTAGTCATTAGGCCCTGTCCCTGTTTTTCTCTTAATGTGATTAAGATAGGGACATGAAAGACCATGGTACAGCTTTCACACCAAGCTGATTCAACGGGCATGTGAAACGAGGTTGGAGGGGGATGGAGGGATGGGGGGATAAAATGGAGGGTAGCAACTATGAAACGAAAGGGAAGCTGTTGGATGCTGGGTTGTGTTGAATGGAGATGAGTAGGGCGTTTTACTGGACCCCGATTTGAGACAGGAGGGACCACACTCAGCACCACATTCAGCACGCCAGCGACAGGGACAGAGGCTGCAGTGCTGGAACACCACACCACTGCCTGCTGGTTCCAGATCTGTCAGGCCATTCTCAATGTTTGGCACCGACAATGACCATAGGAATTGGCTATACAGCACAAACAGATCTGGGGCCATGCTATGCCACCCAAGGGGCCAAGGTTCCGGTTTGGAAGCACGGTTTCGACTGATCCTACGGTACTGCAGTTTAACTGACATCTGGCCCAGAAAGACAATTTCCATAGACATCCCCATAGAGAAGTCAAATTTGAACATTTCTAATAAGTCACTTTAGTCGTCACCTTTGTGCACAAAACATCCATTTGCTTATTCATATAATTGTTGCTGAGGACTGTTTTTTAAAATGGGATATTGGCTTTTTATATTCATCCAATCTCTACCATGATGACATGATGACATTGTCGCTGCTCGTGCTGCTCCCTGTGCCCACTCAGTGTAGTGCATGTGAAGCTGGGCCATGTAAACATTATCGAACACAGATATACCGTAGACGGTCCATGAATCGTAGATTACTTTGAAAAATGGTCGGACATCTTGGATGCAGTTCACAAACTCTCCCGAGGAAGAAACTCCCATTATTCTTGAAGAGGGCTGAGAGAAGGCTGGGAGGCTGAGAGAAGGCTGGGAGGCTGAGAGAAGGCTGGGAGGCTGAGAGAAGACTGGGAGGCTGAGAGAAGGCTGGGAGGCTGAGAGAAGGCTGGGAGGCTGAGAGAAGGCTGGGAGGCTGAGAGAAGACTGGGAGGCTGAGAGAAGACTGGGAGGCTGAGAGAAGGCTGGGAGGCTGAGAGGAGGCTGAGAGAAGACTGGGAGGCTGAGAGGAGGCTGAGAGAAGGCTGAGAGAAGACTGGGAGGCTGAGAGAAGATGTGAGGCTGAGAGGAGGCTGAGAGGCTGAGAGGAGGCTGAGAGAAGACTGGGAGGCTGAGAGGAGGCTGAGAGAAGGCTGAGAGAAGACTGGGAGGCTGAGAGAAGATGTGAGGCTGAGAGGAGGCTGAGAGAAGGCTGGGAGGCTGAGAGAAGGCTGGGAGACTGAGAGAAGGCTGGGAGGCTGAGAGAAGACTGGGAGGCTGAGAGAAGACTGGGAGGCTGAGAGAAGGCTGGGAGGCTGAGAGGAGGCTGAGAGAAGACTGGGAGGCTGAGAGGAGGCTGAGAGAAGGCTGAGAGAAGACTGGGAGGCTGAGAGAAGATGTGAGGCTGAGAGGAGGCTGAGAGGCTGAGAGGAGGCTGAGAGAAGACTGGGAGGCTGAGAGGAGGCTGAGAGAAGGCTGAGAGAAGACTGGGAGGCTGAGAGAAGATGTGAGGCTGAGAGGAGGCTGAGAGAAGGCTGGGAGGCTGAGAGAAGGCTGGGAGACTGAGAGAAGGCTGGGAGGCTGAGAGGAGGCTGAGAGAAGACTGGGAGGCTGAGAGGAGGCTGAGAGAAGACTGGGAGGCTGAGAGGAGGCTGAGAGAAGACTGGGAGGCTGAGAGGAGGCTGAGAGAAGGCTGGGAGGCTGAGAGAAGACTGGGAGGCTGAGAGGAGGCTGAGAGAAGGCTGAGAGGAGGCTGGGAGGCTGAGAGAAGATGTGAGGCTGAGAGGAGGCTGAGAGAAGGCTGGGAGGCTGAGAGGAGGCTGAGAGAAGACTGGGAGAAGGCTGGGAGGCTGAGAGAAGGCTGGGAGGCTGAGAGAAGACTGGGAGGCTGAGAGAAGACTGGGAGGCTGAGAGTAGGCTGAGAGAAAGCTGGGAGGCTGAGAGAAGACTGGGAGGCTGAGAGAAGATGTGAGGCTGAGAGAAGGCTGGGAGGCTGAGAGAAGGCTGGGTGGCTGAGAGAAGATGTGAGGCTGAGAGGAGGCTGAGAGAAGGCTGGGAGGCTGAGAGGAGGCTGAGAGGAGGCTGAGAGAAGTCTGGGAGGCTGAGAGAAGGCTGGGAGGCTGAGAGAAGGCTGGGAGGCTGAGAGGAGGCTGAGAGGAGGCTGAGAGGAGGCTGAGAGAAGACTGGGAGGCTGAGAGAAGACTGGGAGGCTGCTTTTATTTTATTTGTCACTCTGACATGATGGATGGTGGCTCACTTTTATATGGCTGCTAAAAATGAAACAATTAGCAATAAATTAATTTTGACATTTGTGACCGACCGGCTCAATTTGGTTTCATTCAGCAAAATTTGAATTTGTGTTTTTTCTTACATTGGATCAAAGTAGAGACTCAGAGCTACAAAATGGTAAATCATACACTACTGTTGAGTAACAAAGGGAAAGTAATTCTGCTTTGAAAGTTGATAACTTGTAACCTCACTTTTGAGAAAATGGCCTTTGCAATATTTGGGACCTACAAGAGAGCTTTTCAGTCACACCCTCTTAAGCTTTAACCCCACCCATCTCTTTAAGGATTCACATATGAGGCCATGTACTAAACAACCAAAGATTTCAAGACTAAAGGCTGGTTTATACTATGTGTGTGTTTGTAAATGTAATCTGGAGTGCCAGAGTGTGCTCGGGCATTCATAAACTCAGATCGTTGTCAGATAGTCCGTTCCCTAAATTCTCTGAGCATTCAGAGTGCACACTGGACTATTTCGGCGAGAAGTGGGGTTGATCCGAGCATTCTGACCTAACAACACACAGCACCCAAACTAACTGGCTAACGTTTGCTAGCTGGCTAGCTACTTCCAGACACAAATGAGAGAACAGCTCACTCTGACCATTTTACTCGCCCTCGCAGAGCTGGTAAGGCTGTTATGTTATCCAGAGCGTTGGTGACTGCCACTGTGCTGCTGGCAAACATTTTATTACACATTTTTGACAACGTTTACTGACACAGGCCTTATTCAACTGGTGTTGAGTGGTAATTCATCAGTTCCTAAGCCAGGCGTTTTATCCTTTGCTCCAACAAGAAAGCCCACCACCTGGTTTCAGTCCTATGTAGCAACATTTGAAATTGTGTTTTTTACATTGGATAAAGGTAGACTGAGGGCTAGAAAATAGTAAACAACCAAATATTTCAAGACTAAAAGTGGTAAATAAGGGAAATCTCCAGGTAAAAATACACTTTATCGATTCCTTGGCCTTCTTCCTAATCTGACTTTGGTGCAGGTCATGTTGTTCTTCACTTTACCGTCTGTCGTAAACACACACTATATCAAATAAAAGTTTATTTGTCAAATGCGCAGGATACAGAAGGTGTAAATAGTACAGTGAAGTGCTAACTTGCATCAAAAACAGAAAGTGTCCAGATAGAAATATTTTATAAATATTTTATCATTATTAGATTACGCTTATCCAGACACACTGGTCTAAATTGATGGGCCATGTGAAAGAAATGCTATAACCACCCCCCAGCAACATCTAGCGAAGTGGATGGGCCACTATTGTCTAGACATGTGCACATGTTCATGAAATTATCTCATCAAAAAAAGAAACAGCCCTTTATCAGGACTGTCTTTCTAAGAGAATTCGTAAAAATCCAAATAACTTCACAGATGTTTGTTGTAAAGGGTTTAAACACTGTTTCCCAGGCTTGTTCAATGAACCATAAACAATTAATGAACATGCACCTGTGGAACGGTTGTTAAGACAATAACAGCTTACAGACGGTAGGCAATTAAGGCCACAGTTATGAAAACCGAGGACACTAAAGAGGCCTTTCTACTGACTCTGAAAAACACCTTTGACATGCTGCAAGGAGGCATGAGCACTGCAGATGTGGCCAGGGCATAAATTGCCATGTCCGTACTGTGAGACGCTTAAGACAGCACTACAGGGAGACAGGATGGACAGCTGATCGTCCTCGCAGTGCAGACCACGTGTAACAACACCTGCACAGGATCGGTACCTCCGAACATCACACCTGCGGGACAGGTACAGGATGGCAACAACAACTGCCTGAGTTACACCAGGAATGCACAATTCCTCCATCAGTGCTCAGACGGTCCGCAATAGGCTGAGAGAGGCTGGACTGAGGGCTTGTAGGCCTGTTGTAAGGCAAGTCTTCACCAGACATCACCGGCAACAACGTCGCCTATGGGCACAAACCCACCGTCGCTGGACCAGACAGGACTGGCAAAAAGTGCTCTTCACTGACGAGTCACAGTTTTGTCTCACCAGGTGTATGATCGGATTCGTGTTTATCGTCAAACGAATGAGCGTTACACTGAGGTTAGTACTCTGGAGTGGGATCGATTTGGAGGTGGAGGGTCTGTCTGGGGCGGTGTGTCACAGCATCATCGGACTGAGCCTGTTGTCATTGCAGGCAATCTCAACAATGTGCGTTACAGGGAAGACATCTTCCCTGTAACGTGGTACCCTTCCTGCAGGCTCATCCGGACATGACCCTCCAGCATGACAATGCCACCAGCCATACTGCTTGTTCTGTGCGTGATTTCCTGCAAGACAGGAATGTCAGTGTTCTGCCATGGCCAGTGAAGATCCCGGATCTCAATCCGTTCAGCATGTCTGGGAGGGCTAGGGCCAGGGTGAGGGCTAGGGCCATTCCCCCACAGAAATGTCCGGGAACTTGCAGGTGCCTTGGTGGAAGAGTGGGTAGCATCTCACAGCAAGAACTAGCAAATACGTTGCAGTCCATGAGGAGGAGATACACTTCAGTACTTAATGCAGCTGGTGGCCATACCAGAGACTGACTGTTCTGACTGTTACTTTTGATTTTGACCCCCCCCCCCTTTGTTCAGGAACACATTATTCCATTTCTATTAGTCACATGTCTGTGGAACTTGTTCAGTTTAGGTGTCAGTTGTTGAATCTTGTTATGTTCATACAAATATTTAATTTTGCTGAAAATAAACGCAGTTGACAGTGAGAGGATGTTTCTTTTTTTGCTGAGTTTACTATAGATGGCTGTAATCACCCCAAACACACCTGTCTAACTTGATGGGTCATGTAATCATTTGGCGAAGTGAAGTCTTTTGTTTAAACATGTAGCTAGCTAGCTAGCTAATCAATGAACCGGAATAATCACAACTCATACTACTACCAATACAAACATTGTCATATTTAAAAAAATATATATATTTAACCTTTATTTAACTAGGCAAATCAGACAAATTCTTATTTACAATGACGGCCTACCGGAGAACAGTGGGTTAACTGCCTTGTTCAGATTCATAGCTATAGTATGAATCTGCAGGTAGCTAAAGCTAACCACCTAGGTTCAATGTTAGCTAGCTAAAATTAGGCCATAACTAGCCATGCAAATAGATTTCTGATTCGAATAATAATACCACACAGATCATACACGTAATGTTAGCTAGTGAGCCAGCAAGCTAAAGTTCACTAGCTAGCAAACAGTACGCTTTAAATTAGAAACTTATAGTGTCTAAAAATGGAGCTCGACTCTTGCCCGTATTCATGTATGAACGCTTTACAGCAAACTGTAACCATTTAACTTATTTGGCCAGTGTTGTGTCAAGTCACTCCGGTTCACACTGACTGTGGCGTGTGCAGAAAGTAGCCCATCAGAACTTTTTGGAACTGATTTGTCAATAGCACCTACTAAATTCAATGTTGTTGAGAAAAGTAGCAAAACGTTTGTAGTTCTCAATGGCTAACGTTATATATTTAAAAAATGCCGCGGTAGAAAGGACTGTCAACACATACTGAACAGCTCACGTTATAGACAGAAGCATGCTACATGGCAGACCAATCCAAACTCATCTCCTGGCATGTCCAGCCCATCATTTATCTCAGACAATCATGGCTAGCAGGAAGGTTCCTGACTTTTTCCATGGCTAAACCAACTAGGTTTGAAATGTAAAAAATTGGAATACAAGTTTTTTATTAAGGCACCAGTAAGTTCACATGTTCCAGAAGGCATTTCTTTCAAAAAATGCATTTTGATTAAAAAAAGTTGTTCAAATGCCTCTCCTGTGATGTAGTAACATGTGACATACACCGAGCTTCCTGAAATGGGTCACATAATTTTTCTGTAAATAGCCATGGCAGCATGGTTAATCAGGAATTCCATAATGCTTCTTTTTTAAAGCCCATGTATGTCTATATCACCTTGTAATGGACAAAATCCACAAATGCGAATTGCCATTAAATCTGGAGAGAAACATAATGGGGATGTATTCCAATCTGCTTTCTAATGCTTTAAGGAACTAGAAATTTGCATGTTGAGAATGTGGTAAAATTAGGTAAAACTTAAATATAACATTTTCTAAATGTTCTTGAAATGTTCTGAGGACCTCAAAGACAAGGTAAAAATGTATATTGTCTGAAAGTCAATGGAATATTATGTTAAACCTAAAACTAATTTTCGATGAACATCATAAGAACTGACTTATTTGGAATGTGTAAAGTGTTCTGGGTTACTTTCAGAGAGGCACTTTAGATTTTTGGAGGGAGCATTTTAGTGAATGTTAAGAGAATAATAATATTTAATAAAAGATTTGAGATGTTATCATCCTAATGTTAGATAAAACCCAAACTAGAACCTAATGGGAAGCTTAATGGGAATCTTAACTAATGTTCTGGGAATGTTCCCAGTTTGCTGGGTTGTCAATAGCTCAGAGATGTTTAATGCAGGTCTAATGCAGGTCTCCTTTACTGCTAAGAGCTGACGTCTGGACCAAATGACCTCTTAAAGTGCTTGCCGGGGAGTGGAGAATCATAACAACTTCGTCAGGCTCTTAGGGAAAGAATTTCTAAAGATTAAAAATAAACTTGTCACATTTACTCCTCTCTATTTGAAACCTTCTCTTTCCCTCTCTCTCTCTCTTTTCCACGATCCCTCTCTCTCCCTCTCTCTCTTTCCCCCTCCTCTCTTTTTCTTCTTGTTGCACTTTAAGCTTTGAAGTGTCTCACACCTGTTGCATTGCTCGGTCCCTGGTTTAGAGCTTAGCAGTGAGAGCTCTGGCTTTTTATTCACCCTCTGTCTCCATTTGACCTTTGACCTCAATAGATCACAGGGAGTCGCCCAGAGGTCAAGGCAGGGAGGGCGGCTTGGAGGATAGCTGCAGTCACATAACTGGTATGAACCATGAACCTCTGAACCAAACTCAAAGTGCCATTCAGTGGTTCAAACATAGGTCCAGTTCCACACCCTGACACCTCTGGATAATCCCCTTTAGAAGCTGTGTCCCTTTAACAAATCTGTTTCAGTGGCTCTTTTAGCTGCAGTTTGATTGATTCCCCCTACTGGGAGACACTTCTTTTGCACTTGATATGTGTCATGTTGAAGACTGACAAGACAGACTGTTTCCCTGTGAGTTTTCAGCAGCACCCCCCCCCCACCCCCCACCTCTCAGCACCCGGCCGTGTCCCTCAGTCTCTCTCCTAATCAAAACAGACCAGCAGCACAAGTAGAACTTTTTCCTCGTCTTTCTCTAGACAATACATACAGTTAGATGACTGTTTTTTTTATTGTTTCTATCTTCTCTTCCAGTTAGTGTTTAAAGAATTGAATTAAATGTGTACTACAGCCTACAGCCAGAGCTGTTCCTTCTATCCCTTCCTCCACAAAGCTGCTTCTAATTTGGAGTACTTTGGGTGAACTTTGACCGTTTCCTATTGACTCTCTTTCTCCTCCCGCCTTGTATATGTGAGCTGTTTGTCTGTGTGTGTGTGTGAGCTGTTTGTGTGTGTGTGTGTGTGTGTGTGTGTGTGTGTGTGTGTGTGTGTGTGTGTGTGTGTGTGTGTGTGTGTGTGTGTGTGTGTGTGTGTGTGTGTGTGTGTGTGTGTGTGTGTGTGTGTGTGTGTGTGTGTGTGTGCTATGTGCTCCCTGCTCCTGCAAATAACCCAGAGGAAGAAGGGGAGAAAAACACTTCCAGCTTCGATGAACTGCCAGCGGAGAGGTGGAGTTGTGAAGGGAACTGGCGCTGAAAGGCTGTACTGTGGTATTGGCAGGACAGTTGATGCACTGTGCGTACAATACGGCGCTGTAGTGTCTACTAACGATAGTAACCTGCTGTCTCTTTCTACCTCTTTCTATTCTCTCCGTTTGTTGAAGGTAGGGTTGTTGTAAATGGATCGCTGCAGTATAACAGTCATTTGGACATAACTGTGGTCTCATGATTACAGGGTAGAAACAGTCCATGTCCTGATTCCATGTCATTGTGATATCATTATACTGTGTGTGTGTGTGTGTGTGTGTGTGTGTGTGTGTGTGTGTGTGTGTGTGTGTGTGTGTGTGTGTGTGTGTGTGTGTGTGTGTGGGGGGGGGAACAGATCTTGCCTTAGGTACCTCCCTCCCTCCTAGCCATCTGTGAGGTGTGTGGACGTCGCAGATTGTTTTGTTTTCATGTCACTGGTCATCTAGCTATCTGACCCTCAGTGTGGGGACAATGTGGTGAACAGGGGGTAGGGACAGGTGGACACAGTGAGGATAGACATGGTTGATTGACCCACAAATTATTTTTAACTGACCTATAGGACCCTCCTCACTTCTAAAGTGTTCTTCTTCTACTTCTATTTCTTCTACTTCTTCTTCTACTTCTTTTTCTTGGGGCGGCAGGTAGCCTAGTGGTTAGAGCGTTGGCCCAGTAACCAAAAGGTTGCTAGATTGAATCCCGAGCTGACAAGGTAAAACTCTGTCGTTCTGCCCCTGAACAAGGCAGTTAATCCACTGTTCCCCAGCTGTCATTGTAAATAAGAATTTGTTCTTGACTGACTTGCCTAGTTAAATAAAGGTTAATTAAATCTTCTTCTTCACCACCACCCACAGCAAGCCATAGCCATAACAAGGCTCCTTCCTAACTCTGCCTCTGTGTTTTCCATTAGTCTTTCCCCTCATTCAGAGATTGCCCTCCCTTCCTCCTCCTCCAGGCTGGGTGTGTTTTCCATTAGTCTTTCCCCTCATTCAGAGATCGCCCTCCCTTCCTCCTCCTCCAGGCTGGGTGTGTTTTCCATTAGTCTTTCCCCTCATTCAGAGATCGCCCTCCCTTCCTCCTCCTCCAGGCTGGGTGTGTTTTCCATTAGTCTTTCCCCTCATTCAGAGATCGCCCTCCCTTCCTCCTCCTCCAGGCTGGGTGTGTTTTCCATTAGTCTTTCCCCTCATTCAGAGATCGCCCTCCCTTCCTCCTCCTCCAGGCTGGGTGTGTTTTCCATTAGTCTTTCCCTCATTCAGAGATCGCCCTCCTTCCTCCTCCTCCAGGCTGGGTGTGTTTTCCATTAGTCTTTCCCTCATTCAGAGATCGCCCTCCCTTCCTCCTCCTCCAGGCTGGGTGTGTTTTCCATTAGTCTTTCCCCTCATTCAGAGATCGCCATCCCTTCCTCCTCCTCCAGGCTGGGTGTGTTTTCCATTAGTCTTTCCCTCATTCAGAGATCGCCCTCCCTTCCTCCTCCTCCAGGCTGGGTGTGTTTTCCATTAGTCTTTCCCCTCATTCAGAGATCGCCCTCCCTTCCTCCTCCTCCAGGCTGGGTGTGTTTTCCATTAGTCTTTCCCCTCATTCAGAGATCGCCCTCCCTTCCTCCTCCTCCAGGCTGGGTGTGTTTTAAATTAGTCTTTCCCCTCATTCAGAGATCGCCCTCCCTTCCTCCTCCTCCAGGCTGGGTGTGTTTTCCATTAGTCTTTCCCCTCATTCAGAGATCGCCCTCCCTTCCTCCTCCACCAGGCTGGGTGTGTTTTCCATTAGTCTTTCCCCTCATTCAGAGATCGCCCTCCCTTCCTCCTCCTCCAGGCTGGGTGTGTTTTCCTGGCTGACCCTGCTGGCTGGTTCAGCAGGGGGTTAAGAGTTCAGCAGAATAAGCTTTGAGATTTTTTCTTTTTCATACACACACAATCGCATGCAAACACACACACACAGACACTCACTGCTCCCACCCCTTGGCTCGCCTGGTCTGTCGCTGGTCTGTAGTCTCTGTCATGGTGCTGGTGTATAGCTATGTTAACATGCGGTGAAGTCAGTTTGCTACAGAGCCAACGGCAGAAAATGGAGCAAAGGCTCCCCAGCGCCCGATAGGGCCTATACATCGCTCTAAACACACACACACACACACACACACACACACACACACACACACACACACACACACACACACACCACCAATGGGGGGTAATGCATCTGCCTTTATGTGCTCCATCTGTTTGAAGGTAGCCACACTTCCAGAACCAACCATGAGTTTAAAATGGGCCGCGCCGGGCAGAAGTGTGTTGTTTGTGTGTGTGTGTGTGTGTGTGTGTGTCTACTGCTCTCCCTCTTTCCCATGTGTAATGATCCAAGGCATTGGAAACACTCTGAAGGTCTATTCTATCAGTTCCAATGTGTTGTATTCTACACAACACGTAGTAGCATCTGTAGTGTTCAGTACTGTATCAGCTGGGAGGACATTTCTATCATGGTCGTTGTGCCACAGCTCCCTGATGTGAACACGCCACAGCTCACTGATGTTAACACGCCACAGCTCACTGATGTGAACACGCCACAGCTCCCTGATGTGAACACGCCACAGCTCCCTGATGTGAACACGCCACAGCTCACTGATGTGAACACGCCACAGCTCCCTGATGTGAACACGCCACAGCTCACTGATGTGAACACGCCACAGCTCACTGATGTGAACTTGCCACAGCTCCCTGATGTGAACACGCCACAGCTCCCTGATGTGAACACGCCACAGCTCACTGATGTGAACACGCCACAGCTCACTGATGTGAACACGCCACAGCTCACTGATGTGAACACGCCACAGCTCCCTGATGTGAACACGCCACAGCTCCCTGATGTTAACACGCCACAGCTCACTTATGTGAACACGCCACAGCTTGTTTTACATATTACATGTCATATTCCAGGTGATACATGTCCCTTGATGTCGCCATCCACACACACACACACACACACACACACGCACGCACGCACGCACATACACACATACATGCCTTTACATATTACATCTGATACAACATATGATACAGGTCCCCCCACTGTCTCTGGCCCTGCACGGCTTGTCTCTCTCCCTCATGTTACATATTAAAGTGGTGGATCGTATCTCCCCCTCTGTGACAGTGTGTGTGTATGTGTGTGTGTAATCTGTAGTCTGCGGCTTCAGACGACACACTGCACTTTGTAGGCTATAGTGAGCTAGTTCACACACACACACACACACACACACACACACACACACACACACACACAGAAACACACACAGCTAGCTAACCTGACTTAAATTAAAACAAATAACTTTCTGTCCTGGTTAATTATACCAGGTTCCAGGAAGAGGGTGTTTGTAAGTCAGAGAGAGAAAAATGTTTTGACCCCTTTTTCTCCACAATTGGTAGTTACAGTCTTGTCTCATCGCTGCAACTCCTGTATGAACACGGGAGAGGCGAAGGTCCAAAACACAACCCAACCAAACCGCACTGCCCACTTCATCCAGAAACCAGCCGCACCAATGTATCGGAGGAAACACCGTACACCTGGTGACTGTGTCAGCATGCACTGCGCCTGGCCCGCCACAGGAGTCACTAGTGCGCAATGGGACAAGGACATCCCTGCCAGCCAAACCCTCCCGTAACCAGGACGACGCTGAGCCAATTGTGTGCCGCCCCATGGGTCTCCCGGTCGTAGCCGGCTGCAACAGAGCCTGGATTCGAACCCAGAATCTCTAGTGGCACAGCTAGCACACCGATGCAGTGCCTTTCACCACTGCACCACTCGGGAGGCCTGAGAGAGAGAACATTAATGCAAGTTGACTGTTTTAATTTATTTACGCTCAAGTGATTTAATGACTATTTGGACTAACATACGGTCAGTGAACAAGCACTATTGAAATCCTAAAGATCCATCAGCGATGTGTGCCTAGTACGATATTGATTACTATCAGCATCAAACTGCATACAGATGATAGCAAAGTGACTCACTCCAACTGACTAGCCAGTTGCACTAGTTTCTGTTTGCTTTGGGATTTGACGAATAACACGTCTGTTTGATTCACCAGAGGGGAAGCAAAGGTCACTGTGAATCATGCAGTAGCACTAATATTCACCATCATGGCAGTTCTACTCACACTGTCCTTTAATACCACAAAGAGATTGGCAATATACTGTAACAGTTAAACAAACACACAGAAACACACACACACAATGAGTCAATTTGACCCATTTTTGACCAATCTACTGTAATGTGTCAAATTGACCCAGGACACCTTTTTGAACATAATACAAGAGTAAGTTGAACCTCAGGGGAATTCTGCATGGGGTCAAGGGTCAGGAACAGATCACGGGGTTTCTCTCTAATAGATGTATAATTGAGCTTGAGCTGATGAAGTATGGAATAATGTAATCTAATCAACCAACCAACCAACAGTACTCTGATCTGCTCTGCTCTGCTCCATGTAGATAGATCTATAGATGGGCAGGCCCTGGACAAGCCACATATATTCCTGAGTAGGGTTGCAGAATTCTGGGAATTTTCAGTACATTTTCTGATTTTCTCTAAATCCCAGTTGGAGGATACCCAGAAACGGGGAGGAATAAGCAGGAAATCCGAATTCATCCACCCAGGATTTCTGGAAAACCAGGGAATTTATTGAATGTTTTACAACCCTACTCCAGAGCTCTATGGGAGCAATGCACTAGATAAATTGGTTGCTGGTAGGCTATAACATGATGTCATCACAGCCTATTTCCACTCTAATATAAAAAAAAATGTATCAACCTTTTAACCTTTGTGTTTAAACTCAGTCAAGCCACAGGTGGACTTTTCAAAACCTATTAGAAAGAAACCCACTGGCAAGAAACCCACCCACTCTGAATGACCGCTGTATCAGTCAGGCCAAATATGTAGTTCTGAGAACTCATTCCAGGGTTCTGGAGATTCTATATCAACTCATTAAATATCACAATGTTATGTTTCCGTTCCAATAACATCAAAATAGAAATAAAGTGGCCACTCAGACCCACTGTTGGATGAGTATGTCGACATAGTAATTGTATGCCAAAGATGTGCAACTGTCTGCCCTGATTTCAGTTAATTCAGTACCTTTAGTTCACTCACTCAGGAAATGAGTTTTGAATGCCCTATCATTACCACGTATCCTGTCCCATACTAAAACCTGAATCATCTTCTTCATTACGCAATTTTTCTTCCAATTGGGAATAAATAACTACTACATCTTCTTCATCATCTTCTTCTGTTGTGTCTCTGTAGCCATCGAGACCCAGAGCACCAGTTCTGAGGAGCTGGTCCCAAGTCCCCCGTCCCCCCTGCCCCCGCCCCGCGTCTACAAGCCCTGCTTCGTGTGCCAGGACAAGTCCTCGGGGTACCACTATGGTGTCAGCGCCTGCGAGGGCTGCAAGGTAAGACATACACACCAAAACCAGCAACATACACACCAAAACCAGCAACATTCACACCAAAACCAGCAACATACACACCAAAACCAGCAACATACACACCAAAACCAGCAACATTCACACCAAAACCATCAACATACACACCAAAACCATCAACATACACACCAAAACCAGCAACATACACAACAAAACCAGCAACATACACACCAAAACCAGCAACATTCACACCAAAACCAGCAACATACACACCAAAACCATCAACATACACACCAAAACCAGCAACATTCACACCAAAACCAGCAACATACATACCAAAACCAGCAACGTACACACCAAAACCAGCAACGTACACACCAAAACCATAAACGTACACACCAAAACCATAAACGTACACACCAGAACCATAAACGTACACACCAAAACCATAAACTTACACACCAAAACCATAAACGTACACACCAAAACCATAAACGTACACACCAAAACCATAAACTTACACACCAAAACCATAAACATACACACCAAAACCAGCAAAATTCACACCAAAACCATCAACGTACACACCAAAACCATAAACGTACACACCAAAACCATAAACGTACACACCAAAACCATACACGTACACACCAAAACCATAAACGTACACACCAAAACCATACACGTACACACCAAAACCATAAACGTACACACCAAAACCATAAACGTACACACCAAAACCATAAACGTACACACCAAAACCATAAACGTACACACCAAAACCATAAACGTACACACCAAAACCATAAACGTACACACCAAAACCATAAACGTACACACCAAAACCATAAATGTACACACCAAAACCATAAACTTACACACCAAAACCATAAACATACACACCAAAACCAGCAAAATTCACACCAAAACCATCAACATACACACCAAAACCATCAACATACACACCAAAACCATAAACGTACACACCAAAACCATAAACATACACACCAAAACCAGCAACATTCACACCAAAACCAGCAACATTCACACCAAAACCAGCAACATACACACCAAAGCCATCAACGTACACACCAAAACCATAAACGTACACACCAAAACCATAAACATACACACCAAAACCAGCAACATTCACACCAAAACCAGCAACATACACACCAAAACCAGCAACATTCACACCAAAACCAGCAACATTCACACCAAAACCAGCAACATACACACCAAAACCATAAACATACACACCAAAACCATAAATGTACACACCAAAACCATAAACATACACACCAAAACCATAACCGTACACACCAAAACCATAAACATACACACCAAAACCAGCAACATTCACACCAAAACCGGCAACATTCACACCAAAACCAGCAACATACACACCAAAGCCATCAACATACACACCAAAACCATAAACGTACACACCAAAACCAGCAACATACTCACCAAAACCATCAACATACACACCAAAACCAGCAACATTCACACCAAAACCAGCAACATACTCACCAAAACCATCAACATACACACCAAAACCAGCAACATTCACACCAAAACCAGCAACATTCATACCAAAACCAGCAACATTCACACAAAACCAACAACATACACACCAAAACCATCAACATTCACACCAAAACCAGCAGACCTCTTAAGCCAGATGTTTTCCTCACAACTTGACCTTTTTGAACATAATACAAGAGTAAGTTGAACCTCAGGGGAATTCTGCATGGGGTCAAGGGTCAGGAACAGATCACGGGGTTTCTCTCTAATAGATGTATAATTGAGCTTGAGCTGATGAAGTATGGAATAATGTAATCTAATCAACCAACCAACCAACAGTACTCTGATCTGCTCTGCTCTGCTCCATGTAGATAGATCTATAGATGGGCAGGCCCTG
Source organism: Oncorhynchus masou masou (assembly GCF_036934945.1). NCBI lineage: Eukaryota > Metazoa > Chordata > Actinopteri > Salmoniformes > Salmonidae > Oncorhynchus > Oncorhynchus masou. The sequence goes on along the minus strand of NC_088224.1, from coordinate 27,515,841 downwards.
GACAAGCCACATATATTCCTGAGTAGGGTTGCAGAATTCTGGGAATTTTCAGTACATTTTCTGATTTTCTCTAAATCCCAGTTGGAGGATACCCAGAAACGGGAGGAATAAGCAGGAAATCCGAATTCATCCACCCAGGATTTCTGGAAAACCAGGGAATTTATTGAATGTTTTACAACCCTACTCCAGAGCTCTATGGGAGCAATGCACTAGATAAATTGGTTGCTGGTAGGCTATAACATGATGTCATCACAGCCTATTTCCACTCTAATATAAAAAAAATGTATCAACCTTTTAACCTTTGTGTTTAAACTCAGTCAAGCCACAGGTGGACTTTTCAAAACCTATTAGAAAGAAACCCACTGGCAAGAAACCCACCCACTCTGAATGACCGCTGTATCAGTCAGGCCAAATATGTAGTTCTGAGAACTCATTCCAGGGTTCTGGAGATTCTATATCAACTCATTAAATATCACAATGTTATGTTTCCGTTCCAATAACATCAAAATAGAAATAAAGTGGCCACTCAGACACACCAAAACCATAAACGTACACACCAAAACCATAAACATACACACCAAAACCAGCAACATTCACACCAAAACCAGCAACATTCACACCAAAACCAGCAACATTCACACCAAAACCATCAACGTACACACCAAAACCATCAACGTACACACCAAAACCAGCAACATACACACCAAAACCAGCAACATTCACACCAAAACCATCAACATACACACCAAAACCATCAACATACACACCAAAACCATCAACATACACACCAAAACCAGCAACATACACAACAAAACCAGCAACATACACACCAAAACCAGCAACATTCACACCAAAACCATCAACATACACACCAAAACCATCAACATACACACCAAAACCATCAACATACACACCAAAACCATCAACATACACACCAAAACCAGCAACATTCACACCAAAACCAGCAACATACACACCAAAACCAGCAACGTACACACCAAAACCAGCAACGTACACACCAAAACCATAAACGTACACACCAAAACCATAAACGTACACACCAAAACCATACACGTACACACCAAAACCATAAACGTACACACCAAAACCATAAACGTACACACCAGAACCATAAACGTACACACCAAAACCATAAACTTACACACCAAAACCATAAACGTACACACCAAAACCATAAACGTACACACCAAAACCATCAACATACACACCAAAACCATAAACGTACACACCAAAACCATAAACATACACACCAAAACCAGCAACATTCACACCAAAACCAGCAACATTCACACCAAAACCAGCAACGTACACACCAAAGCCATCAACGTACACACCAAAACCATAAACGTACACACCAAAACCATAAACATACACACCAAAACCAGCAACATTCACACCAAAACCAGCAACATACACACCAAAACCAGCAACATTCACACCAAAACCAGCAACATTCACACCAAAACCAGCAACATACACACCAAAACCATAAACATACACACCAAAACCATAAATGTACACACCAAAACCATAAACATACACACCAAAACCATAACCGTACACACCAAAACCATAAACATACACACCAAAACCAGCAACATTCACACCAAAACCGGCAACATTCACACCAAAACCAGCAACATACACACCAAAGCCATCAACATACACACCAAAACCATAAACGTACACACCAAAACCAGCAACATACTCACCAAAACCATCAACATACACACCAAAACCAGCAACATTCACACCAAAACCAGCAACATACTCACCAAAACCATCAACATACACACCAAAACCAGCAACATTCACACCAAAACCAGCAACATTCATACCAAAACCAGCAACATTCACACAAAACCAACAACATACACACCAAAACCATCAACATTCACACCAAAACCAGCAGACCTCTTAAGCCAGATGTTTTCCTCACAACTTGACCTTTTTGAACATAATACAAGAGTAAGTTGAACCTCAGGGGAATTCTGCATGGGGTCAAGGGTCAGGAACAGATCACGGGGTTTCTCTCTAATAGATGTATAATTGAGCTTGAGCTGATGAAGTATGGAATAATGTAATCTAATCAACCAACCAACCAACAGTACTCTGATCTGCTCTGCTCTGCTCCATGTAGATAGATCTATAGATGGGCAGGCCCTGGACAAGCCACATATATTCCTGAGTAGGGTTGCAGAATTCTGGGAATTTTCAGTACATTTTCTGATTTTCTCTAAATCCCAGTTGGAGGATACCCAGAAACGGGGAGGAATAAGCAGGAAATCCGAATTCATCCACCCAGGATTTCTGGAAAACCAGGGAATTTATTGAATGTTTTACAACCCTACTCCAGAGCTCTATGGGAGCAATGCACTAGATAAATTGGTTGCTGGTAGGCTATAACATGATGTCATCACAGCCTATTTCCACTCTAATATAAAAAAAATGTATCAACCTTTTAACCTTTGTGTTTAAACTCAGTCAAGCCACAGGTGGACTTTTCAAAACCTATTAGAAAGAAACCCACTGGCAAGAAACCCACCCACTCTGAATGACCGCTGTATCAGTCAGGCCAAATATGTAGTTCTGAGAACTCATTCCAGGGTTCTGGAGATTCTATATCAACTCATTAAATATCACAATGTTATGTTTCCGTTCCAATAACATCAAAATAGAAATAAAGTGGCCACTCAGACACACCAAAACCATAAACGTACACACCAAAACCATAAACATACACACCAAAACCAGCAACATTCACACCAAAACAAGCAACATTCACACCAAAACCATCAACGTACACACCAAAACCATAAACGTACACACCAAAACCATAAACGTACACACCAAAACCATACACGTACACACCAAAACCATAAACGTACACACCAAAACCATACACGTACACACCAAAACCATAAACGTACACACCAAAACCATAAACGTACACACCAAAACCATAAACGTACACACCAAAACCATAAACGTACACACCAAAACCATAAACGTACACACCAAAACCATAAACGTACACACCAAAACCATAAACGTACACACCAAAACCATAAACGTACACACCAAAACCATAAACGTACACACCAAAACCATAAACTTACACACCAAAACCAGCAAAATTCACACCAAAACCATAAACATACACACCAAAACCAGCAACATTCACACCAAAACCAGCAACATTCACACCAAAACCAGCAACATACACACCAAAGCCATCAACGTACACACCAAAACCATAAACGTACACACCAAAACCATAAACATACACACCAAAACCAGCAACATTCACACCAAAACCAGCAACATACACACCAAAACCAGCAACATTCACACCAAAACCAGCAACATTCACACCAAAACCAGCAACATACACACCAAAACCATAAATGTACACACCAAAACCATAAATGTACACACCAAAACCATAAACATACACACCAAAACCATAAACATACACACCAAAACCAGCAACATTCACACCAAAACCGGCAACATTCACACCAAAACCAGCAACATACACACCAAAGCCATCAACATACACACCAAAACCATAAACGTACACACCAAAACCAGCAACATACTCACCAAAACCATCAACATACACACCAAAACCAGCAACATTCACACCAAAACCAGCAACATACTCACCAAAACCATCAACATACACACCAAAACCAGCAACATTCACACCAAAACCAGCAACATTCATACCAAAACCAGCAACATTCACACAAAACCAACAACATACACACCAAAACCATCAACATTCACACCAAAACCAGCAGACCTCTTAAGCCAGATGTTTTCCTCACAACTTGACCTAACCAGAAATGAAGGTCACTTCGTGAGGAAAAACCCCTGATTGATGTTGTCCACAGTCTATCAATGCAGCTGTACCTGACTGTGCATACTGGATGTACCAGTGTACTGTACGTACAGAACATACAACCCATTGGTTCAAACTCCAGTCCAGTGTGGTTTTGGAGGCTGCAGGAGAGAGATAATGAAGATGCGTAATCTTCATTATCTCACTCCTGCTTCAATTGGAATGCTGGAATCTCAGGAATCCTTTGGAGTTTAGGCCTGGGGGGAGGAGGGGGTGAATAAGACACTATAAGCCCCAGTGTGACCCCGTACCTACAGCCCTGTGACCTGCGAATACCACCTAGAGTCAGACATACTGCAAGTATATACAGTACCATGGAGGTATAGTTAAGCAATAAGGTCCGAGGGGGTGTGGTCTATGGCCAATATACCACGGCTAAGGGCAGTTCGCATGCACGATGCGACGCGGAGTGCCTGGACACAGCCCTTAGCCGTGCTATATTGGCAATATATCACAAACCCATGAGGAGCCTTATTGCTATTGTTGCTTATTGCTGATATACGGTCTGATATACCATGGCTTTCAGCCAATCAAAATGCAGGGCTCAAACCACCCAGTTTATAACAGACCATATACCATGGGGATGACAAAACATGCATTTTTACTGCTCTAATTACTTTGATAACCAGTTTATAACAGCAATAAGACACCTCAGGGGTTTGTGGTATATGGCCAATATACCACAGCTAAGGGCTGTATCCGGGCACTACAATTTGCGTCGTGCGTAAGAACAGCCCTTAGCCGTGGTATATTGGCCATATACCACACATCCTCGGGTCTTATTGCTTAATTAGAACCTAGCTACAGAAATATGGGGAAGTAAATAGAAAACACTAACAAATGCATACGATCACACACACTTCAATAGAAAACACACTCACACGTGCGCCTGCACGCACACACACCAAACATACTATTTAATTAGGCCAAACACATTCCTTCTACTACTGGACTGCAGTTGGTATTCCTTCCTTTCTGTCTCTCTTTCTCCGCTGAGTGGCTGGTAGCAGGATGTAAAAATAGCAGAATTCATGCTAGAATAGCTTTGATTTCTGTGACATCTTTCCTCGGAAGGGATTAGACCAGGGATTATGCTTTTTCTGTGTTGTATTCCTCTCCATGGCGAGGGCATTGTTGTCATGGGGTGTGAGGGCCGAGCCCCTCCATTGGACAGAGTCAATTGAGCGTGCTCGTTCTCTCAAATCAAATCCAATCAAATGTTATTGGTCACATACACATGTTTAGCAGATGTTATTGTGGGTGTAGCGAAATGCTATGTTTCTAGCTCCAACAGTGCAGTAATATCTAACAATTTCACAAGAATACACACGATACACACAAATCTTGTAACGGCGTTCTTCTGTTGAAGGAGGAGCGGACCAAAATGCAGCGTGGTGGTTACTCATGTTTAATAATGAAAATACGACTAGATATGAAAAAACTGAATGTACAAAACAACAGACGGAACGTGAAAAACTATACAGCCTCTCTGGTGAACATAGAGACAGGAACAATCACCCACGAAACACTCAAAGAATATGGCTGCCTAAATATGGTTCCCAATCAGAGACAATGATAATCATCTGACTCTGATTGAGAACCGCCTCAGGCAGCCATAGACTATGCTAGACACCCCACAAAACCCCAAGACAAAAACACACCACAATAACCCATGTCACACCCTGGCCTGACCAAATAAATGAAGATAAACATAATATATTTCGACCAGGGCGTGACAAATCTAAAGTAAATTAATGGAATTAAGAATATATACATATTTGGATGAGCAATGTCGAAGCTGCATAGACTAAGATACAGCAGAGTAGAATAGAATAAGGTATATACATATGAGATGAGTAATGCAAAATATGTCAAAATTATTAAAGTGACTAGTGTTCCATTATTAAAGTAGCAAGTGATTTCAAGTCTATGTATATAGGGCAGCAGCCTCTAAGGTGCTACTGATGGCTATTTAATAGTCTGATGGCCTTGAGCTAGAAGCTGTTTTTCAGTCTCTCAATCCCAGCTTTGATGCACCTGTACTGACCTCTCCTTCTGGATGATAGCGGTGTGAACAGGCAGTAGCTTGGGTGGTTGTTTTCCTTGATGATCCTGTTGGCCTTCCTGTGACATCGGGTGCTGTAGGTGTCCTGGAGGGCAGGTAGTTTGCCCACAATGATGCGTTGGGCAGACCCCACCACCCTCTAGAGAGCCCTGCGGTTGCAGGCGGTGCAGTTGCCGTACTAAATGGTGATACAGCCCAACAAGATGCTCTCAATTGTGCATCTGTAAAAGTTTGTGAGGGTTTTAGGTGCCAAACCAAATTTCTTCAGCCTCCTGAGGTTGAAGAGGTGCTTCTTCACCAGACCCAGGGCCCAGAGCTTAATGATGAGCTTGGAGGGTACAACGGTGTTGAATGCTGCTCTATAGTCAATGAACAGCATTCTTACATAGGTATTCCTTTTGGCCAGATGGGATAGGGCAGTGTGAAGTGCGATGGCGATTGCGTCGTCTGTGGATCTATTGGGGTGGTAAGAAAATAGTAGTGCGTCTAGGGTGTCAGGTAAGGTAGAGGTGATATGATCCTTAACTAGCGTCTCAAAGCACTTCATAATGACAGAAGTGAGTGCTACGGGGCGATAGTCATTTAGTTCAATTACCTTTGCTTTCTTGGGTACAAGAACAGTGGACATCTTGAAGCAAGTGGGGACAGCAGACTGGGATAGGGAGAGTATGAATATGTCCGTAAACACTCCAGCCCACTGATCTGCACATGCTCTGATGACGTGGGAGGAGAAAAATGGAGTTGTGATCAGATTTGCCGAAGGGTGGGGGAGAGGCTTGTAGTCATTTCAAAAAGTTGAGGAGCAGTGTTCTAAAGTTTTTCCAGAATGTGTACTACAGTCAATGTGTTGGTAGAACTTCTGTTAAAATCCCTAGCTACAATAAATGCGGCCTTAGGATATGTGGTTTCCAGTTTGCATAAAGTCCAGTGTAGATCTTTGAAGGCCATCGTGGTATTGGCTTGAGGGGGAATATACACGGCTGTGACTATAACCGAAGATAATTCTATTTGGTGGTAAAACGGTTGGCATTTGATTGTGAGGTATTCTAGGTCAGGTGAACAAAAGGACTTGAGTTTCTGTATGTTATCACAATCACACCATGAGTAGTTAATCATGAAACATACACCCCGCCTTTCTTCTTCCCAGAGAGTTCTTTATTCCTGTATGGGTGAAATACTGAGAACCCAGCTGGCTGTATGGACGGGGACAGTATATCCAGAGAGAGCCATGTTCACATGAAACAGTGTATGTTACAATCCCTGATGTCTTTCTGAAAGGAGATCCTCGCCATGAGCTCATCTATTTTATTATCCAGAGACTGAACATTAGCGTGTAATATACTCAGAAGCTGTGTATGGTGTGCACGCCTCCTGAGTCAAACTAGAAGTCTTCACCGAATACCTCTTTGCCGCCGGTGGTGTTTTGGACTGGTCCAATGGCAGCTCTGCTTCTAGCAGAACAAAGGATCCAATTCGGGAAAGTTGTATTCCTGGTCGTGATGCTGGTGAGTTACCGCCTCGCTCTGATATTCAAAAGTTATTTCCGGCTGTATGTAATAACACAAAAACATTTCTGGCCCTGTAATGTAAGAAATAACACATAAAAAAATAAAATACTGCAAAGTTGCTTAGGAGCTAGAAGCAGAGCTGCCATATCTATCGGTGCCATGTCCATCTCAATGTGTCTACTCTGGTTTAATAAAGGATACAAAATATACATGCCTGTTGAATTCCCCTTGAAAATAAATGCCCTTAGATACACCCTTTTGTCACGCTGCGCACCGGTCATTAGTCGACTACCCTGAATTAGAGGTCGACCGATTAATCGGAATGGCCGATAATTTTATTTAATCTTTATTTAACTAGGCAAGTCAGTTAAGAACACATTCTTATTTTGAATGACGGCCTAGGAACGGTGGGTTAACTGCCTTGTTCAGGGGCAGAATGACAGATTTTTACCTTGTCAGCTCAGTGATTCAATCTTGCAACCTTACGGTTAACTAGTCCAACGCTCTAACCACCTGCCTCACGAGGAGCCCGCCTGTTCCGCGAATGCAGTAAGAAGCAAATGTAAGTTGTTAGCTAGCATTAAACTTAATCAATCATTATCACTAGTTATAACTAAACATGGTTGATGATATTACTAGTTTATCTAGCGTGTCCTGCATTGCATATAATTGATGCGGTGCGAAAAAGGACAGAAAAAGGACTGTCATTCCTCTGACGTGTACCTAACCATAAACACCAATGCTTCTCTTAAAATCAATACACAGAAGTATATATTTTTAAACCTGCATATTTAGCTAAAAGAAATCCAGGTTAGCAGGCAATATTAACCAGGTGAAATTGTGCCACTTCTCTTGCGTTCATTGCACGCAGAGTCAGGGTATATGCAACAGTTTGGGCCGCCTAATTTGCCAGAATTTTACATAATTATGACATAACATTGAAGGTTGTGCAATGTAACAGGAATATTTAGACTGATGGATGCCACCCGTTAGATAAAATACGAAATGGTTCCTTATTTCACTAAAATAATAAATGTCTTGTTTTCGAGATGATAGTTTCCGGATTCGACCATATTAATGACCTAAGGCTCGTATGTGTGTGTGTTATTATGTTAGAATTAAGTCTATGATTTGATAGGTCAGTCTGACTGAGCGATGGTAGGCACCAGCAGGCTCGTAAGCATTCATTCAAACAGCACTTTCGTGTGTTTTGCCAGCAGCTCTGCTGTTTATGATTTCAAGCCTATCAACTCCCGAGATTAGGCTGGTGTAACGATGTGATGTGAAATGGCTTGCCAGTTAGCGGGGTGCTCGCTAATAGCGTTTCAAACGTCACTTGCTCTGAGACTTGGAGTAGTTGTTCCCCTTGCTCTGCATGGGTAACGCTGATTCGAGGGTGGCTGTTGTTGTTGTGTTCCTGGTTCGAGCTCAGGGAGGAGCGAGGAGAGGGTTGGAAGCTGTACTGTTACACTGGCAATACTAAAGTTCTTATAAGAACATCCAATAGTCCTATTATTCCTATAATAACTACAACCTAAAACTTCTTACCTGGGAATATTGAAGACTCATGTTAAAAGGAACCACCAGCTTTCATATGTTCTCATGTTCTGAGCAAGGAAATGAAATGTTAGCTTTCTTACATGGCACATATTGCACTTTTACTTTCTTCTCCAACACTTTGTTTTTGCATTATTTATGTGTGGCTAAATTGATTTCATTGATGTATTATATTAAGTTAAAATAAGTGTTCATTCAGTATTGTTGTAATTGTCATTATTACATAAAAATGCAAAAGAATCAGCCGGTTAACCGGTATCTGCTTTTTTTGTCCTCCAATAATCAGTATCGGCGTTGAAAAATCATAATCGGTCGACCTCTACCCTGAATACATATAAATGTAATGAGAGAGATGAGAGAGAAACACCAGCAGACGAGGAAGAGAGACACAAGAAGAGGAAACAAAGACTACGGCAGATGTGATCCGGGTCTTTTAGAATGTTTTCAAGGCAGAACAACCTCAACTCATTTACATCATCTGACACCAGCAACGATCGCCTTTGTTTGATATCTGGAGGAAAGCTGATTTGAATTGGTAAATCAGTGAGCAGACATATGGGCTTCCATAAGTACATGCATATGCAGTAGTAGTGGTGCGCTAGGGGGGTTACTTGTTATGGGTATTCGGTGAAAGTCAAGACGTCTCAAACCAAAGGCAGCCTCCTCTACTGTTCAGAAGTGACAGTTGTGTCCTACACCTTTGTGACATCACCCCTCTGGGGGTTCTGAAACTGTTCCCACAGAGAGCGATGAGGACCAACTCAACACAGCACACAGCATTGAACCAGACCTGGGTCAAATACCTTTGAGTACTTGAAACACTGAAACTTGAAACAATAACAAAAAAACTTCAAACCACACATTTTCTTAGAGTTTGCACTTTGGGGAACTATTCTGATGGTTCCATAGTGGGGAAACCAGATAAAGAGTAACTTTAGGTATTTGAAAGTGTACCAGTCAAAAGTTTGGACACACCTACTCATTACAGGTTTTTTCTTTATTTTGACTATTTTCCACATTGTAGAATAATAGTGAAGACATCAAAACTATGAAATAACACTTATGGAATCATGTCGTAACCAAAAAAGTGTTAAACAAATCCAAATATATTTTAGATTTTAGATTCTTCAAAGTAGCTTGATTACAGCTTTGCACACTCTCGGCATTCTCTCAACTAGCTTCACCTGGAATGCTTTTCCAACTGTCTTGAAGGAGTTCCCATATATGCTGAGCACTTGTTGGCAGCTTTTCCTTCACTCAGCTGTCCAACTCATCCCAAAACATCTCAATTGAGTTGAGGTTGGGTGTTTGTGGAGATCAAGTCAATCTGATGCAGCACTCTGTCACTGTCCTTCTTGGTCAAATAGCCCTTACACAGCCCTCACACAGAGGTGTGTTGGGTGATTGTACTGTTAGAAAAAAAATGAAATTCCCACTAAGCGCAAACCAGATGGGATGGCATATCTCTGCAGAATGCAGACAGTGTCACCAGAAAAGCACCATCACACCTCCTCCTCCATGCTTCACGGTGGGAACCACACATGCAGAGAACATCCGGCTACTTTTAAGAATCTAAAATGCGTCTCACAAAGACACGGCGGTTGGAACCAAAAATCTCAAATTTGGACTCATCAGACCAAAGGACAGGTTTCTATCGGTCTAATGTCCATAGCCCAAGCAAGTCTCTTCTTCTTATTGGTGTCCTTTAGTAGTGGTTTCTTTGCAGCAATTTTACCATGAAGGCCTGATTCACACAGTCTCCTCTGAACAGTTGATGTTGAGATGTGTCTGTTACTTGAACTCTGTGAAGCATTAATTTGGGCTGCAATTTCTGAGGCTGGTAACTCAAATGAACTTATCCTCTGCAGCAGAGGTAACTCTGGGTCTTCCTTTCCTGTGGCGGTCCTCATGAGAGCCAGTTTCATCATAGCGCTTGATGGTTTTTGCGACTGCACTTGAAGAAACTTTAAAAGTTCTTGAAATTTCTCGTATTGACTGACCATTTCTTAAAGTAATGATGGAAAGGCATTTCTCTTTGCTTATTTGAGCTGTTCTTGCCATAATATGGACTTGGTCTTTTACTAAATAGGGCTGTCTTCTGTGTACCACCCCTACCTTGTCACAACACAACTGATTGTCTCAAATGCATTAAGAAGGAAAGAAATTCCACAAATTAACTTTTACCAAGGCACACCTGTTAATTGAAATGCAATCCAGGTGATTACCTCATGAAGCTGATTGAGAGAATGCCAAGAGTGTGCAAAGCTGTCATCAAGGCCAAGGGTGGCTTCTTTGAAGAATCTAAAATCACTTTTTGGCTACTACTTGATTCTATATGTGTTATTTCATAGTTTTGATGTCTTCACTATTATTCTACAATGTAGAAAATAGTAAAAAAATTAAGAAAAACCCTGGAATGAGTAGTTGTGTCCAAACTTTTGACTGGTACGGTAGGTATTTTACTTATACCTGTAGAGCACAAACTTTAGGCCATAATCAACATAGTGTAGCAGAGTTCCCAAGTCCAATAGACCGTTCTGAAGTCCCAGGACCTCTTACGCCTACAAACCCATTCATAAAAATCATATTGTCTGCTCTCTGTCAATAGAACAGATTGATTCACTGCATCTGAGAAAAGAAGAATAACCTATAGTTAAGAGAAGAAGAACAGAATAATACACTATAGGGCTTAGATACATAGAGAAAGCTTTACTTTGTGGCCCAAATTTAGTTCCGTGTACAGCGCAGGAGGCTGGTGGTGTACAGTAAGGATAACAACAACAACAAAAAACTTTTGAATCTAGAAGGACATCACATAACATGTGGTAGAGAACCACAATCCCGTCATCTCTGGCCTCAATTTAGGATATTGGCTTTTGTGAATGTCCATGACAACGGCTATAGATTTTTCAAGTAGACTCAAGTATCTCTATGGCTATAAAAAACAACGGCTTTTATAGGTTTTTTGGGCTGTCTGAAAAGCTTCCAGCTTCATTTAAAAAGGATAGATAATCTTTGTCTGTTCAGTGTATTGTGCAAGCATGATTTAATTACAAAGTTCACAGAGCATTCTATCCTTGTGATAAAACCTTTCAAGTTCTGCGACTCAACTAGTGAGTCTGCATGTCAACAGTAGAGGTCTCAAATAAATAATGAAACATGTTCAATTTGGTTTAAATAATGCAGAAACAAAGTGTTGGAGAAGAAAGTAAAAGTGCAATATGTGCCTTGTAAAAAAGCTAATGTTTAAGTGCCTTGCTCAGAACATGAGAACATATGAAAGCTGGTGGTTCCTTTTAACATGAGGCCTCAATATTCCCAGGTAAGAAGTTTTAGGTTGTAGTTGTTATAGGAATTATAGGACTATTTCTCTCTATACCATTTGTATTTCATTAACCTTTGACTATTGGATGTTCTTATAGGCACTTTAGTATTGCCAGTGTAGTATAGCTTCCGTCCCTCTCCTCGCCCCTACCTGGGCTCGAACCAGGAACACAACAACAACAGCCATCCTCGAAGCATCGTTAACCATTGCTCCACAAAAGCCGCAGCCCTTGCAGTGCAAGGGGAACAACTACTCCAAGTCTGAGAGCAAGTGATGTCACCGATTGAAACACTATTAGTGTGCACCCCGCTAACTAGCTAGCCATTTCACATCGGTTACACCAGCCTAACCTCGGGAGTTGATAGGCTTGAAGTCATAAACAGATCAATGCTTGAAGCACAGCAAAGAGCTGCTGGAAAAACGCATCAAAGTGCTGTTTGAATGAATGCGTACAAGCCTGCTGCAGCCTACCATCGCTCAGTCAGACTGCCGTCTTCGCCTGAAGAGGAGGTGTAGCAGGGATCGGACCAAGATGCGGCATGGTAAGTGTTCATGATGTTTATTTTAAAGACATAAACTGAACACTAAAATACAAAAACAATAAACGTGACCAAACCAAAACAGTACCGTGTGGCGACAAACACAGACACGGAAACAAACACCCACAAACCAACAGTGAAACCCAGGCTACCTAAATATGGTTCTCAATCAGGGACAACGATAAACAGCTGCCTCTGATTGAGGACCATATCAGGCCAAACATAGAAATAGAAAAACATACATAGACTGCCCATCCCAACTCACGCCCTGACCATACTAAATAAAGACAAAACAAAGGAAATAAAGATCCCGTGCAGGCTCAGGAGAGACGAAGGTTGATAGCCATGCGTCCTCCAAAACACAACCCAACCATGGATGCGTGCTTCTTAACACAGCACACATCCAACCCGGAAGCCAGCTGCACCAATGTGTCAGAGGAAACACTGTACACCAAGTGACCTGGTTAGCATGCTCTGCACCCGGCCCCCCACAGGAGTCGCTAGTGCGCGATGAGACAAGAATGTCCCTACCGGCCAAACCCTCCCTATACCAGACAATGCTAGGCCAATTGTCACCCCATGGACCTCCCGGTCACTTCCGGCTGTGACAGAGCCTGGGCTCAAACCCAAAGTCTCTGGTGGCACAAATAGTACTGCGATGCAGTGCCTTAGACCACTGCGCCACCTGGGAGGCCTCATGGCTATAATTTAACATATTTGCCACTAGAAAGGTATTAATTTGCCAGTAGAAATGATAGCATCCACTGAAGTAGCTAGCAAGTTTACTAGCTAGCAAGATAGCTACAGTAGTTGCCTTGGTAACCAAATAAACAAACTTGCTACTCTAGCTTAGCTACAATCCTAGCTTGATTTTATGAAAACGTGATTAAACAATGCCAATAATGTTGTCATTTCGACTATTGCTTTCAAAAGCAGCTCAAAAATAGAACATGTAAGAATGGACTTCATAGCCATTGAATTATACCTTGCAATTATACCCTGCGTTATATGGAATTATACAACGGGTGGGTCTAATCCTGAATGCTGATTGGTTAAAACCGCATTCCAGTCGGTGTCTATTCCACAAGTTACCACCGGCTAAATCTATGATGTTAAAATCCCTATTTACTCTGTGCAATCCACTGTCTCATCAGCCCAGCCAGGCAATTTCTAAACTTGATCTCCACTATAAAAACCATCTAGACGTTATATCACATTTCTTTTAGACTAACATTTAGTTTTCAACAGCGGAGATTTGTATAAACCTTGCTGTCTGTCTCTCCGACATTTGCAACATTGTTTCAATATTCAATCTCCAGCTGTCCCATAGTAATGAACGTGTAGGGAATCGGCATGAGACAGACAGACAGGCAGCTTTTCTCAGCCAAATAAATAAATGTCACTAGAAAACAGCTTAAACAAACGCAAATGCAGCTACTTTGCTATTATTTGACGTGACTGTAAGTTAGCCGTAGTTGGCTAGCTAGCAAGCAAGTGATAAGAATGTTGCCAGCCAGTATGGCAATAGAACATATAGAATGAACAACTGAGTTGCGTCTATAGAATAAAAAGACTGAACGACTGGGTCGCGTCTTTGTCAACCAAACCGATAGAATGACCAGCCGGCTTGGGTAGCAACCCAAGATTTCTGTCGGGACTATATCTTGTGGAGGGATGAAATAGTATGAATCAATTAATCATAATAACTTTTTGAATTAAAATATGTCAATCATTATTTGAATATGTTGGTAACCCGTTGTATGAAAGTGATAATGCCCTCGAAGGTGGTGTTTGGAGGATATATTGGCATGGTTTGCCGGTCCTCGACTTCGTCTCAGGCCTAACAACACCCGTGCCAATATATCCTCCAAACACCGGGCTTTGAGGGCATTATCACTTAAATAACTCTAGAATGCCCTTAAAGCCAATCAGAAACAAGTATTCAACAATGCCAGGGTATCATGTGTTCTAATTATATTTCTATGAGGTAAGGATTATATTATATCACTTAACCCCACTTAATAACATGTCTAGAATGTTCACTCCAATGTTCCGCCCCAACATTCTGATTCAGTGTTCCGCCACAGGGATGGAACCTTTTAACATGTTGCCATATCTGACAGTTCCTTGGTAGGGATGTGAATTGGTTTGGAATCAACCCTTTTCCTCTCTGTTCCGGTCTTTTCTTCTCCTTAGTTCCGTAGCATTCTGCATAACAGGATTGGTTTGATTGAACCAGTTTGATGAGCAGAGAGATGTAGAGCAGTAGTTTTCAACCTGTGGTCTGCGAGGGGTACTGCAGGTGGTCCGCAAATTTATATTTTTTGTATGATTTTTTTCCTTCTTCCAAGAATAATAACAGTTGGGGGTATTAAGGGTATTATAAGCAATTTTACGTTACTTTTCACAATGCAAATTGTTAATACTAATATTAACAATAGGCTTTTACATTCAGTGATCAAATGTACTCTAAATTTGACCACCAAGATATTTAATGTTAAAAATGTCTGTGATTCCGGGATGGTGGTCTTCGAGACCTTTTGACGGTAATTTGGTGGTGCCCAGAACAGACGATTGGGAACCGCTGAGTTAAAGGTAGACAACATACACTCTGGATGACACACACACACGCATGCACTCACACACACACAGTGTGCTGCTCCAGTCTCCCCTGGTCTCGCAGGGTCCAGCTTGTCCTCTATGTGTTTTTAATGTCTTTATATACCTCCAGCTGTCTGATGGTAATGTCAGGGAATGATCTAAAGACAGTTTACTTCAGAGGGAGTGGGAGAGGGGAGAGAGAGGGGGGGAGAGAGGAGTGGGAGAGAGAGAGAGAGAGAGAGAGAGAGGGGAGGGGGGAGAGGGAGCAAAAGAGACAGGAGGGCAGAGAAAAGGAAGGGAAAGAGGGGAGAGAGGACATGGAGCTGTGTAGTCCTCAGTCTAAACTACCCTCAGAGCAGGACAGAAGCTGCTAACACACACACACACGCACACACTCACACACACACTCACACACACACTCACACACACACACACAGACAAACACACGCAAACGTAAACACACACATGTTCAGATACACACACACACTGCTAACACACTCCGTAATGTGATTTGTCAACGTTCTACAACATGAAAGTGCTTCATTTCTAATAGAGGCAGAAATCAAAAGCAGGAGGTCAATGTGGCTCAGCACACAGAGAAAATTGATCTGATTATGTTAAAGGATGAAGGGATGAAATGTTCTCTTCCTTTTTCTCTTTTGTTAGTGGATTATTATGTGTTACTTCAAGTGTACTTTAAGTCGATTATCTGCCTGTCTGTCTTTGTCTAGGTGTGTGTGTGTGTGTGTGTGTGTGTGTGTGTGTGTGTGTGTGTGTGTGTGTGTGTGTGTGTGTGTGTGTGTGTGTGTGTGTGTGTGTGTGTGTGTGTGTGTGTGTGTGTGTGTGTGCGTGCGTGCGTGCGTGCGTGCGTGCGTGCGTGCGTGTGTGTGTGTGTGTGTGTGTGTGTGCGGGTGCGCGCGTGTGTGTGTGTGTGTGTTGGAACGTTTGAAGAACAATCTATTGAAATGAAGTGTGTGATTTGATACATACTGGAGTGGAAATGAGGAGTTTCCTTTTCTACTGAGAAGTGAGATTTGATTCTGCAGACTGTATTTCCTTGGTTTATTTGAATAACTTGATTTCCCTGTTGGATTTACATAGGAGTTTTAGATTAGTTCATTGTTTGACAATGCTTTCAACTAAACTGAAATACAAAAAAAACACAAAAAGGTAGCTTGTGTAATGCAAAAAAGGAAGAGTATAAAGTAATGAGATGAAAATGCATGTAACTCGTCTTTCAATCACTGTACGCAAATGTCTAAATGTAATCCTCATCAAAATTATTTGTACAATTTTCCCTTCACAAATACAGATATAGTGTCTTAATTTGACATAGTGGTGTCATAGCAAATGAATCCTGCAGCAGCAGAATTTTGACGTTTAGTCCATAATGTTGCTTCGTCGGTGTTTAGGATATTATATAAGCTGGTCAAAAGTAGGTTGCATGAAAAGTGAAATATTGTTAATTTAATCGTGTGTTAGTGCAGGTTTTCTGTGGATTTATGTAAATCACGAAGCTCATCTGCATTTCCTGCAGTGCAGGAAAATAATTCTCAGCAACGAAAGATCCTACATCTGTACATTATTCACAACCTCACTGCTGTGTTCCTGCGTATATAATGACAGTCTTCCAGCGTACAACTCATCAGGCCTGTTAACATGCATTCTGTGTCTGAAATATAGTCAGACAGGAGTTGCCTCCGGCCTCTGTCTCGGTCTCTGCCGAAGGGAGATGAGAACACAACACTACTGTCTGACTGTCAGAGAGTTGGAGAACGGTTCAAAAGACACTCCACAACGTTGGTATTCTTGAATACTCCACAATCAATCACACACACACACACACACACACACACACACACACACACACACACACACACACACACACACACACACATACGCATTCACACAAACACACACAAACACACACATACGCATTCACACACACAAACACACACACACACAAACACACACATACGCATTCACACAAACACACACACAAACACACACACACGCATTCACACAGACACACACACACACACACAAACACACACACACACGCATTCACACAAACACACACACAAACACACACACACGCATTCACACACACACACACACACACACACACACACACACACACACACACTCACACACACACATACGCATTCACACACACAAACAAACACACACACACACACACACACACACACACACACATACGCATTCACACAAAGGAACCCGTTTTCCTGTCTGTCTACCCCAGCTGGCAGTCATCATAGCTCCAATTCTAATAATAGTCATTACATTCAGAAACAGAGAACATGACCCAGATGAGCCTGTATGTGTGTGTGCGTGTGTTTGTGTCCAAGCATGCATGCATGCGTATGCTTTGTGTGTGTGTGTGTGTATGTGTGTGTGTGTGTGTGTGTGTGTGTGTGTGTGTATGTGCACGCATAAGTATGTATGGTGTGTGTGTGTGTGCATGTGTCCATGCATACATGCGTATGCTTTGTGTGTGTGTGTGTGTGTGTGTGTGTGTGTGTGTGTGTGTGTGTGTGTGTGTGTGTGTGTGTGTGTGTGTGTGTGTGTGTGTGCACGCATAAGTATGTATGGTGTGTGTGTGTGTGCATGTGTCCATGCATACATGCGTATGCTTTGTGTGTGTGTGTGTGTGTGTGTGTGTGTGTGTGTGTGTGTGTGTGTGTGTGTGTGTGTGTGTGTGTGTGTGTGTGTGTGTGTGTGTGTGTGTGTGTGTGTGTGTGCGTGTGTGGGTGTGTGTGTCCACGCATAAGTATGTATGGTGTGTGTGTGCATGTGCCCATGCACGCGTGCGTATGCTTTGTGTGTGTGCGTATGGTATGTGTTAAGGGTTAGGGTTACAATTAGTGTTAGTGGTTAGGTTAAGGGTTAGGGTTACAATTAGTGTTAGTGGTTAGGTTAAGGGTTAGGGTTACAATTAGTGTTAGTGGTTAGGTTAAGGGTTAGGGTTACAATTAGTGTTAGTGGTTAGGTTAAGGGTTAGGGTTACAATTAGTGTTAGTGGTTAGGTTAAAGGTTAGGGTTACAATTAGTGTTAGTAGTTAGGTTAAGGGTTAGGGTTACAATTAGTGTTAGTGGTTAGGTTAAGGGTTAGGGTTACAATTAGTGTTAGTAGTTAGGTTAAGGGTTAGGGTTACAATTAGTGTTAGTAGTTAGGTTAAGGGTTAGGGTTACAATTAGTGTTAGTGGTTAGGTTAAGGGTTAGGGTTACAATTAGTGTTAGTAGTTAGGTTAAGGGTTAGGGTTACAATTAGTGTTAGTGGTTAGGTTAAGGGTTAGGGTTACAATTAGTGTTAGTAGTTAGGTTAAGGGTTAGGGTTACAATTAGTGTTAGTGGTTAGGTTAAGGGTTAGGGTTACAATTAGTGTTAGTAGTTAGGTTAAGGGTTAGGGTTACAATTAGTGTTAGTAGTTAGGTTAAGGGTTCGGGTTACAATTAGGGTTAGTGTAAGGGGTTAGTGGTTAGGTTGAGGTAGTATAGGGTTTGGGTTAAGGTTATGGGATGAGGAAAATAGGATTTTGAATTAAATATTTTTTCGGTCCCCACAAGGATCGAAGAACATAATGTGTGTGTGTGATTCACTTTGTAGTTTCTTTGCTTAAAAAATAATCATAAATATAAAATAAATCTGCATATCTGCTTGAAATTTGTTGGCTTAACGTTGACTTTCATATAAATCACACATCAATGATAGATGCACTAAAACATGCTATGAACACAGATCTCCAGTTCTAATTCAAAACAGTACAAGGCTTCATTGAGATGTCAGCCTCTGTATCCACTGTCCAGCCTGGTTAAGAAGCCTGCTGCTTGTCTTGAATAGGGACGGTCAGCCGATCCTGTATGTACGTCAGAAATTTAGTGGAGCAGAGTGTTACAATCTGCTGAGAGAGAAGAGAAGACTGAAGATATATGCTGGGTGCCCCCAGGCCAGCGCCTAGACTGGGCCAGAAAGACAAGGGCTGAATAGGAGAGAGAGAGATAGAAGTGGGAGGAGGTGAGCTAGGTTGGTGAGAGAAAGACAGAAGTGGGAGGAGGTGAGCTAGGTTGGAGAGAGAGAGAGATAGAAGGGGGAGGAGGTGAGCAAGGTTGGAGAGAGAGAGATAGAAGGGGGAGGAGGTGAGCTAGGTTGGAGAGAGAGAGATAGAAGGGGGAGGAGGTGAGCTAGGTTGGAGAGAGAGATAGAAGGGGGAGGAGTTGAGCTAGGTTGCAGAGAGAGATAGAAGGGGGAGGGGGTGAGCTAGGTTGGAGAGAGAGATAGAAGAGGGGAGACAGGGTGGAGAGAGAGATAGAAGGGGGGGTGAGCTGGGTTGGAGAGAGAGATAGAAGGGGGAGGGGGTGAGCAAGGTTGGAGAGAGAGAGATAGAAGGGGGAGGAGGTGAGCTAGGTTGGAGAGAGAGATAGAAGGGGGAGAAGGTGAGCTAGGTTGGAGAGAGAGAGATAGAAGGGGAGGAGGTGAGCTAGGTTGGAGAGAGAGTTAGAAGGGGGAGGAGGTGAGCTAGGTTGGAGAGAGAGATAGAAGGGGGAGGAGGAGGTGAGCTAGGTTGGAGAGAGAGAGATAGAAGGGGGAGGAGGTGAGCTAGGTTGGAGAGAGAGAGATAGAAGGGGGAGGAGGTGAGCTAGGTTGGAGAGAGAGATAGAAGGGGAGGAGGTGAGCTAGGTTGGAGAGAGAGAGATAGAAGAGGGGAGACAGGGTGGAGAGAGAGATAGAAGGGGGAGGGTGAGCTAGGTTGGAGAGAGATAGAAGGGGGAGGGGGTGAGCTAGGTTGGAGAGAGAGAGATAGAAGGGGGAGGAGGTGAGCTAGGTTTGAGAGAGAGAGATAGAAGGGGGAGAAGGTGAGCTAGATTGGAGTGAGAGATAGAAGGGGAGGAGGTGAGCTAGGTTGGAGACAGAGAGATAGAAGGATGAGAAGGTGAGCTAGGTTGGAGAGAGAGAGATAGAAGGGGAGGAGGTGAGCTAGGTTGGAGAGAGATAGAAGGGGGAGGAGGTGAGCTAGGTTGGAGAGATAGAGATAGAAGTGGGGAGACAGGGTGGAGAGAGAGAAATACAGGCAACATATCCTTGCTATTGAGAAAGGCCACCAAAGGCAGACCTGGCTCTGAGGAGAAGACAGGGTATGTGCACACTGCCCACAAAATGAGGTGGAAACTGAGCTGCACTTCCTAACCTCCTGTCCAATGTATGACCATATTAGAGACACATATTTCCCTCAGATGACACAGATCCACAAGGAATTCGAAAAAAACAACCCCGATTTTGAGAAACTCTCATATCTACTGGGTGAAATCACAGCAGTGACATCACAGCAGCAATATTTATGACCTGTTGCCACAAGAGAAGGGCAACCAGTGAAGAACAAACACCATTGTAAATACTATATTTATGTTTATTTATTTTTCCCTTTTGTAGATTAACTATTTGCACATCATTACAACACTGTATATAGACATAATATGACATTTGAAATGTATTTATTATTATTTTGTAATGTTTACTGTTCATTTTTTATTATTTATTTCACTTTTGTTTATTATCTATTTCACTTGCTTTGGCAATGTTAACATATGTTTCCCATGCCAATAATGTCCCTTAAATTGAAATTGAATTGAAATAGAGAGATAGAGAGAAAGGGGGAAGACGGGAGACAAAGAGAGAGAGAGATAGAGGGAGGAAACATGAAGAATGGGGCCACAATGGGTCGTCTGTGGGTGGGTGGGTGGGTGATCTGAAACCCATATGGGGGCTCTCCTCATTCTCTGCTCCATCTTCTCTATCCAGTCTCCCTCTCTCTTTTCTATTTTCTCTACCCCTCTGTCTCTGTCTCTCTATCTATTCAGGCCATGCTGGCTGAGTTGCATCTCGTTTGAAAGGCCCCGACTCACTCACTCACTCACTGTCTTTCTTTTTCCCTCTTTATTTGAACCTCTCCTGCTGCTGTGGTAGCACAATGGTAATTCACCTAATATATATGGGAGTCTCTCTCTCTCCCTCCCTCTCTCTCTCTCTCTCTCTCCCTCTTTATTTGAACGTCTCCTGCTGCTGTGGTAGCACAATGGTAATTCACCTAATATATATGGGAGTCTCTCTCTCTCCCTCCATCTCTCTCTCTCTCTCTCTCTCCCTCTTTATTTGAACCTCTCCTGCTGCTGTGGTAGCACACTGGTAATTCACCTAACTCTCTGTCTTCTTTCTCTGTCTCTGTCGCTCTCCCTCTTCTCTGTCTTTCTCTCTCCTCTTTCTTTATCTCTTCTTTCTCTCCTCTTGTCTCTCTCTCCCTCTCTCTCTCTCCTTCTCTCTCTCACTCTCTCTCTCTCTTGCTCTCCTGTCTTCTCGTTCTCTCTGTCTTCTTTTTCTGTCTCTGTCGCTCTCCCTCTTCTCTGTCTGTCTGTCTCTCTCCTCTTTCTTTATCTCTTCTCTCTCCTCTTGTCTCTCTCTCCCTCTCTCTCCCTCTCTCTCTCTCTCTCTCACTCTCTCTCTCTGGCTCTCCTGTCTTCTCGTTCTCTCTGTCTTCTTTCTCTGTCTCTGTCGCTCTCCCTCTTCTCTGTCTGTCTCTCTCCTCTTTCTTTATCTCTTCTCTCTCTCCTCTTGTCTCTCTCTCTCCCTCTCTCTCTAGCTCTCTCTCCTCTTTCTTTATATCCTCTCTCTCTCTCTCTCTCTCTCTCTCTCTCTCTCTCTCTCTCTCTCTCTCTCTCTCTGTGTTATCTGCTGAGGTTTCATGATCACTAGGGCAACAAAGCCAGTCTTTGTGCCATGTGGAGCTCCTTTCTTACTCTCTTATTTACTCTGCCTTTTCAATGTCTCGCAACCCTGGTACAACCCTGGTCCAATCCTGGTCCAACCCTGGTCCAACCCAGGCACAACCCTGGTCCAACCCTGGTCCAACCCGCTCTGCTCCTCACCTCTCCCATGTTCTACAGAGGAACACAAATCCCACACAATGGTGAACCGAAAACATTATTCTCTCCCCTCCTTGCACCTTGTAACACAACTCTGTCCCCCCTCACTATCGCTGCATCGGTCCCTTCATCCCTCCCTCCATCTCTACATTTCTCTCTCTTTCTTTCTCTCTCTCTCTCTCTCTCTCTCTCTCTCTCCCTCTCTGACCCTCCCTCCCTCCCCCATCCCTCTCTCCATTTCTCTCTCTTTCTTTTCTCTCTCTCTCTCTCTCTCTCTCTCTCTCTCTCGCTCTCTCCCTCTCTGACCCTCCCTCCTTCCCCCATTCATCCATCCAACTCTCTATCCCTCACTCTCTCTCTCTCTCTCTTGCTCCTCTCTCTCTCTTGCTCCCCCCTCTCTCTCTCTGTCTCTCACTTCTCTGGTGAACTGCAGGTGTAAGTAATAGCCATGGGTAATTGTCCCCCCACCCCTCTCCTCCTCTCCTCCTCTTCTTTCTGGAACCCCCTAGGGTCTCTGGTGTCCTCTTGGCTATCCGCCGCGGTGATAAGATGTCCATGCTATTAAGAATGAAAGCTAATCCCTCTCTCTACCTCTCTTCCTCTCTTGTAGTGAATACTCAGACAGCACAAAACACCTCAGTCACAGGGAAGGGCAGGGGGTGGGAGAGGGGAGGCTGGTAGAGAGAGAGCGAGAGGGAGGGGTAAATGAAGAGTGGGAGGTGAAGCGAAGGGGTTGAGTTGTGTAGGTAAATAATTGATGTTCGGCACTTTCGTTTTTTAATCTGTAAATGAGACGTCCACTAAGATGCCTCTTGGGTCCTGGACTCAGTGTGTGTTACACCCTATCGGTGTTAGTGTTAGTGTGTGTGTGTGTGTGTGTGTGTGTGTGTGTGTGTGTGTGTGTGTGCGACACCCTATCCCCCCTCCCATTAAGGATAACAAGATGGAGGATAATGATCCGGTTGAGAGAGTGTCTGTCCTGTCTGTCTCCCAGGTGTATCATATCATGTCCCCTGAGTGGTGTGTGTGTGTGTGTGTGTGTGTGTGTGTGTGTGTGTGTGTGTGTGTGTGTGTGTGTGTGTGTGTGTGTGTGTGTGTGTGTGTGTGTGTGTGTGTGTGTGTGTGTGTGTGTGTGTGTGTGCGCGTGTGTGTGCGTGTGTGTG
The DNA here is from genome assembly GCF_036934945.1 of Oncorhynchus masou masou. Taxonomy (NCBI): domain Eukaryota; kingdom Metazoa; phylum Chordata; class Actinopteri; order Salmoniformes; family Salmonidae; genus Oncorhynchus; species Oncorhynchus masou. The sequence goes on along the minus strand of NC_088224.1, from coordinate 27,492,219 downwards.
TCTGTGTCAGAGCTGAGCGATATGGAGCTGGGCAAAATGTTATTTTGATATGGACAAAAATTCATATTGCGATAAATTGACATATTTTTTGCGATAAAGATAAATCACAGTTAAATTATTTTTAGGGGGAGGTGGGCGATATGGACGAAAATTCATATCACGATATACTGTATTAGTGTTTTATTAGTTAGAATTGTTCTTCCACTTTAACATTACTGAGTATTGTGTGTATTATTGACAAAAAATGACAATTAAATCCACTTTAATTCCACTTTGTTACACAATAAAAAGTGTAAAACGTCAAGGGGTGTGAATTCTCTCTGAAGGCGCTATTCACCTAGTGAGGAAGTGGGAACTCAAAACACTTAGAAAGCTGTGACTCTCCTCTCCTCTCTCATGTCAGTCATTTTCCGTTTATCGTCACCTGCTGGTGGTTAGATAAACACCTTTGTAAAATGCCTTGCTCAAGGCTGTGCTGTGATATCTCATTATGAGTTTCAAACAGACTCAACAAGCGTCATAGTGGCTGCTGGGAAATATCACATGGACACCATTGTCACAGGCCAGCTCTGTACACTGAAATGCAAGAGAGAGATAGGGAGAGAGAGATATAGAGAGAGAGAGGGAGAGAGAGAGAGAGAGAGAGAGAGAGGTAGGTAGAGAGTGGGAGAGAGAGAGGTAGGTAGAGAGAGGCAGATTGGTAGAGAGAAAGGTAGGTAGAGAGAGAGAGGGAAAAGGGAAGAGAGAGAAAGAAGGAGCGAAGGAATCACTTTGGTAGAGATAGAGAGCGAGGGAGAGAGGAAGAGGAGAGAGAGGGCAGATGTGATGATTAAGTCTGAGTGTGTCAGGGTGTGTGTGTGATTGTGCTTCCCTGGAGGAACGCAGAGATGAAGGTCTCCCAGAGTCATGGCATCTGTTGACTGCTGCTGCTAGTGAAGAATCGCTTCACAAAGACTGAGGCACACACACACCGATGTACGCACACGCACACACACCGATGCACGCTCACACAACACACCCCGCTCCAAGGGCAGCCAGCTGCCTCTAGAGCCTGTTATCCTGGCATGTGTGTATGTGTGCGTGTGTGTGTGTGTGTGTGTGTGTGTGTGTGTGTGTGTGTGTGTGTGTGTGTGTGTGTGTGTGTGTGTGTGTGTGTGTGTGTGTGTGTGTGTGTGTGTGTGTGTGCGTGTGTGTGTGTGTGTTACTTATCTATTAGAACAGACAGGTAATTTATAAGAATTCTCTCTGCTCAGATCAGGTAGGATGAAGACAAACACGAACACTAAACACGTAGATCAGCCAAGAATAAAGACCTCTATTAAGAAAATGAATAACACCAGTCAAGGGGAGGTGACCCTCGACAGGTCATATGGTGTTGAGATCTTAGACATGATTGGCTAGTTGTTGTGGTTGCCATGGCACCAAGGTGCAGTACCCTTATGTTGACGGATGTTACACACACACACAAGCTCAGCGTCAGCCGTTTCAGACCTGTGTGGGCGCGACCTAATCTGTTACCCATCATGCATCCTGCTCCCCTAATGAAAATGCAAGGTCCCATCCGTCACAGGAGCATATGGCAAATAGAAATTGAACCACACACACCTTCTCAGGCAGAGAGAGGAACGCCCAAGAGGGTCTGGATGATGGAGGATCATTGAGAAGGACCCCAGAGCCATAACAAATGAATAACAACAAACTTCTTTCAGGAAGCTGTAGACTTAAACCATGTTTTTTTTTGGAGGGGGAGGTTCATTCTCCTATTATGTTCAATTACACCAGCATTCATAGAGAGTCACGCCACTTCACCGAACATCACTTAGCTTGGCTTTACTTAACATTCCATGTTAACATCCTCTACGACTCTCCTTCTGATTATCTCTCACACTCACACACGTTGTTCTGACTCACTGTCACTATGTCACTTGGTGCATCCTGAGGTGAATGCAGTCAAGCAATATTTCAGTGGAGGCTCCTCAGAGGAGGAAGGGGAGGACCATCCTCCTCAATAAATGTTTTTGCTAAAACTATACTAAATATAACCAAATAATTTATTAAAACACACTATTTTGCAAAGAATGTCTACAGTAGCCTCAGCAGCACTCTGTAGGGTAGCACCATGGTGTAGCCGGAGGACAGCTATCTTCCATTCTCCTCTGGGTATATCTGCTACAATTCAAAACCTAGGAGGCTTATGGTTCTCACCCCATTCCATAGACTTATACAGTAATTATGACAACTTCCGGAGGACGTCCTCCAGCCTATTAGAGCTCTTTCGCCAGGTCACAGGCGCATTGAAGTCCACAAGTGAAAGGAAGAGATGAGAGGAGGAGAGCGTGTAGATGCGAGAAGGAATACAACGTGGCTGCTATGAAAGTGAACTGTGTTTACACGTGATCAGGGGTGTATTCATTCAATCGATTCTGTTCTTAAACGGAAGCAAACGGAACAAAATAGGGATAAACATACCTGAATTTGTCCAATAGAAAATCTTGTTTGCAACTGTTGGACTAATGATTACACCCTATATCAGCTAGATTCAGGCAAGAGTGTGCAAGACAGTATTGAATGTCACTGTCTGTCATCTCAAATATGTCTCGACCTGTGTGCACCTACGTTGTAAACTTTCATTCATAGGCTCGGTTGTATCAACTTCATGATGTGTATAGGGAAAATTAGAGTATCATGTAGTAGCCTAAACCTACCGATGTTACATTGAGCTGGGTGAATGGAATATGAATCACAGTCATCCAGTATGCTGTAATAGAAATAAGGACATGCTCATGAACAAAAATCGTCTTAAACGGCACCAACTGCCACTGGGGTGTTTATTTATTTATTTATATTTTTTTATTTGACCTTTTATCCGGTGTGAGAAATGTAGTCATGACTCATGTTTTACCAGAAAGACTGATGCCTTTCTTTATCTCCCTCTCTCTCTCTCTCTCTCTCTCTCTCTCTCTCTCTCCCTCTCTCTCCCTCTCTCTCTCTCTCTCTCTCTCTCTCCCTCTCTCTCTCTCTCTCTCTCTCTCTCTCTCTCCTCTCCCTCTCTCGCTCTCTCTCTCTCTCTCTTTCTCTCTCTCTCTCTCTCTCTCTCTCTCTCGCTCTCTCTCTCCCTCTCTCTTTCTCTCCCTCTCTCTCTCTCTCTCTCTCTCTCTCTCTCTCTCTCTATCTCTCTCTCTCTCTCTCTCTCTCTCTCTCTCTCTCTCTCTCTCTCCACTCTCTCTTTCTCTCTCTCTTTCTCTCTCTCTCTCCCTCTCTCTCTCTCTCTGTCTCTCTCTCTCTTTCTCTCTCCCCCCCCTCCCCCTCAGGGTTTTTTCCGTAGATCCATCCAGAAGAACATGGTCTACACGTGTCACCGGGACAAGAACTGCAACATCAACAAAGTGACCAGGAACCGCTGTCAGTACTGCCGGCTCCAGAAGTGCTTTGGCGTGGGCATGTCCAAAGAGTGTGAGTCTCAATCTCACACACACATGCACACGCATATGCACACACACACACACACACCGTTGTTAGTACTGCCGGCTCCAGAAGTGCTTTGCTATGGGAATGTCGAAAGTGTTAATTAGTTTGTCTAAATCCCACATCTCTAATCCCAAAAATGAGTACCAAACCACACCGCTATGTAAGTTTCCTGGATTAAGAGGGACACACACACCATCCTGTTCATCCTCTAGTTGATTTAAAGATACACACACACACCATCCTATTCATCCCCTAGTGGATTTAAACACACACAAACACACACACCATCCTATTCATCCCCTAGTGGATTTAAACACACACAAACACACACACCATCATATTCATCCCCTAGTGGATTTAAACACACACATACACACACACCATCATATTCATCCCCTAGTGGATTTAAACACACACAAACACACACACCATCCTATTCATCCCCTAGTGGATTTAAACACACACAAACACACACACCATCCTATTCATCCTCTAGTGGATTTAAACTCACACAGACACACACACCATCCTATTCATCCCCTAGTGGATTTAAACACACACAGACACACACACCATCCTATTCATCCCCTAGTGGATTTAAACACACACAGACACACACACCATCCTATTCATCCTCTAGTGGATTTAAACACACACAGACACACACACCATCATATTCATCCCCTAGTGGATTTAAAAACACACAGACACACACACCATCCTATTCATCCCCAAGTGGATTTAAACACACACAGACACACACACCATCATATTCATCCCCTAGTGGATTTAAACACACACATACACACACACCATCCTATTAATTCTCTAGTGAATTTAAACACACACAGACACACCATCCTATTCATCCTCTAGTGGATTTAAGCACACATAAACACACATACCATCCTATTCATCCCCTAGTGGATTTAAACACACACACAGACACACACACCATCATATTCATCCCCTAGTGGATTTAAACACACACACAGACACACACACCATCCTATTCATCCCCTAGTGGATTTAAACACACATAAACACACACACCATCCTATTCATCCTCTAGTTGATTTAAACACACACAAACACACACACCATCCTATTCATCCTCTAGTTGATTTAAACTCACACAAACACACACACCATCCTATTCATCCTCTAGTGGATTTAAACACACACAGACACACACACCATCCTATTCATCCTCTAGTGGATTTAAACACACACAGACACACACACCATCCTATTCATCCTCTAGTGGATTTAAACACACACAGACACACACACCATCCTATTCATCCTCTAGTTGATTTAAACACACACAAACACACACACCATCCTATTCATCCTCTAGTGGATTTAAACACACACAGACACACACACCATCATATTCATCCCCTAGTGGATTTAAACACACACAAACACACACACCATCCTATTCATCCTCTAGTGGATTTAAACACACACAGACACACACACCATCCTATTCATCCCCTAGTGGATTTAAACACACACAGACACACACACCATCATATTTATCCCCTAGTGGATTTAAACACACACAGACACACACACCATCCTATTCATCCCCTAGTGGATTTAAACACACACAGACACACACACCATCCTATTCATCCTCTAGTGGATTTAAACACACACATACACACACACCATGCTATTCATCCTCTAGTTGATTTAAACACACACAAACACACACACCATCCTATTCATCCCCTAGTGGATTTAAACACACACACAGACACACACACCATCATATTCATCCCCTAGTGGATTTAAACACACATAAACACACACACCATCCTATTCATCCTCTAGTTGATTTAAACACACACAAACACACACACCATCCTATTCATCCCCTAGTGGATTTAAACACACACAGACACACACACCATCCTATTCATCCTCTAGTGGATTTAAACACACACAGACACACACACCATCCTATTCATCCTCTAGTGGATTTAAACACACACAGACACACACACCATCCTATTCATCCCCTAGTGGATTTAAACACACACAGACACACACACCATCCTATTCATCCCCTAGTGGATTTAAACACACACAGACACACACACCATCCTATTCATCCTCTAGTGGATTTAAACACACACAGACACACACACCATCCTATTCATCCCCTAGTGGATTTAAACACACACAGACACACACACCATCCTATTCATCCTCTAGTGGATTTAAACACACACAGACACACACACCATCATATTCATCCCCTAGTGGATTTAAACACACACAGACACACACACCATCCTATTCATCCTCTAGTGGATTTAAACACACACAGACACACACACCATCCTATTCATCCCCTAGTGGATTTAAACACACACAGACACACACACCATCCTATTCATCCCCTAGTGGATTTAAACACACACAGACACACACACCATCCTATTCATCCTCTAGTGGATTTAAACACACACAGACACACACACCATCCTATTCATCCCCTAGTGGATTTAAACACACACAGACACACACACCATCCTATTCATCCTCTAGTGGATTTAAACACACACAGACACACACACCATCCTATTCATCCTCTAGTGGATTTAAACACACACAGACACACACACCATCATATTCATCCCCTAGTGGATTTAAACACACACAAACACACACACCATCCTATTCATCCTCTAGTGGATTTAAACACACACAGACACACACACCATCCTATTCATCCCCTAGTGGATTTAAACACACACAAACACACACACCATCCTATTCATCCCCTAGTGGATTTAAACACACACAGACACACACACCATCCTATTCATCCCCTAGTGCATTTAAATCCTTCAGCTCTCTGCTCTTGCACTTTTAACTTTTTAAGTGGATTGCATTTCTCACTTTTAATGATATGGTGTGTGTGTGTGTGTGTGTGTGTGTGTGTGTGTGTGTGTGTGTGTGTGTGTGTGTGTGTGTGTGTGTGTGTGTGTGTGTGTGTGTGTGTGTGTGTGTGTGTGTGTGTGTGTGTGTGCGTGCGGGTGTGTGCGGGTGTGTGCGTGTGTGTGCGGGTGTGTGTGTGTGTGTGTGTGTGTGTGTGTGTGTGTGTGTGTGTGTGTGTGTGTGTGTGTGTGCGTATGCGGGTGTGTTGTTGCTAGGTTCAGCAGGGTTATATCCAACACGCTGTATCAGGTGATTAGCACACCAGCAACAGCAGAACTTTTCTCAAGTCTGTTGAAATTGAAGTAGTACTTGTTTGATTCCTCCATCTTACCTTGATTTCTGACAGAAATTCCCCCAGCATCCACACACTGTACCCTTCAAGAGGGTTGATCCTATACTGTCTCTATGTGTCTGAAGTACAGAACTGGCTGGTGGGACTCTCTCCCAGGAGAAAGATGGATGGATGAGAGGAACTAGTGCAGGTGAATGATAAAGAGATTTCTTTGGTGGTTAAATTCTCAAACACGATCCGCGTACTTCCTACACATTTTAATGCCCTTTGAAACACATCAGCGACAGATTTACCCTTGAATCCAATACAATTACAAAGATTCATTCATTCTGAAAGGTGACATTTAAATTGTAATTTGCGATATACATATTGCAATTCCATCCCATTGAGAAGGGTATCCTTGACGACCTGATTAGAAGACACCTCCACACACAGTACGCTGTCTCCTTTCTTATTAACTGATCAAAGTATTACAGTTTGACATGAGAACAGTTGCAGGTGTTGCACATGGAAAAGGTAACAGTAACATGATAACCACTGGTCAATCATGCTGTGAAGGGAACAAGTACTCTCTTGCCCAAAAAATTGTAAAACCACTGTCCTTGAAATCAACGACTTGATGTGAGTGGCATGCATCATCACCCAACCCACTAAAGAACCGAGTATGTTCAGCCGTTGAAGGGGTGTGTGTGTGTGTGTGTGTGTGTGTGTGTCTTAGCGATCATGTTGCCCCATTCCATTGTCAGCGACGGGAACAGTTTGCATTTCACAGGTTATTGCCGCTTCTCGATTGCATCTGCCGTTACGGTGCCCGTCCACTTCACGCTCCATTAGCCCTGCGAAGCCATTTCTCTCCTCTTTCTCCCCCATAGACTCACAGAGAAGGTGCTGCCTCTATTCTCTTGTACACCTGGGCTGGCTTCCCCATAGAGATAGTGTATAATGTATATAGTGTTCTATTTAATTCTGTATGTCTCCCCCACTGAGCACAGGATCCATTCCCCTCCTCCTTGTGTTGCTGTGATGAGGTTGTGTATCTTAGCTTACTCCACTGCTGTAGCTGCTAGCTAAACCCAGCAGGTACCCTGTCCATCCTATAAAGTGTGCCGCGATGTTAATGTAGTGTTTACTGGTGTGTTATTGAAGAGGGAGCTAGATACTGTGGGTTCGTAGCACTTGATTTCACGGTACTGCTTCTGTTGATATTTCCATGGGATTTTAGAGGAAATTCCCTCCTCAGACAAAGGGAACCAGGCTCAGGAGGCCCATGCTTCATCTTCTGCCTCGCAGATACACTTACAGAAAACAAAAACAAATGAAAACCACAAAAACACGTTTTCATGGGATCTTATGTGAAGTTAATGTGATAACGTGTGACAACATGTAAACTATGAAAATACACATGTGAAGTTTTCTAAAAACACGTGTTTTCACATGATTTCATGTGAATTTTCATGTGAAATCATGCGATTTTCCATATGTGATATCATGTGTTTTTTCAGTAAGGGTAACCAGCCCCATGTTCAGAGTTCAGGCACAAAGGAGTGTGTGTGGGTTTGTATTTTGTGTGCGGGTGCGGGTGTATGTGTGTGTGTGTCTGCGTGGGGACAGTTAGTGATGTTAGAGAGTATGATATGGAGAAGTCATTTCAGGTCACTGGCACCTACAGTCACATTTCACCTGCTCTGGTCTCTGACATAGAGAGTTCAGAAAGCTGCCTGGCATAGCATCAGTTGTGTTTCTCTGGTGTCTGACATAGAGAGTTCAGAAAGCTGCCTGGCATAGCATCAGCTGTGTTTCTCTGGTGTCTGACATAGAGAGTTCAGAAAGCTGCCTGGCATAGCATCAGCTGTGTTTCTCTGGTGTCTGACATAGAGAGTTCAGAAAGCTGCCTGGCATAGCATCAGCTGTGTTTCTCTGGTGTCTGACAGAGAGTTCAGAAAGCTGCCTGGCATAGTATCAGCTGTGTTTCTCTGGTGTCTGACATAGAGAGTTCAGAAAGCTGCCTGGCATAGCATCAGCTGTGTTTCTCTGGTGTCTGACATAGAGAGTTCAGAAAGCTGCCTGGCATAGCATCAGTTGTGTTTCTCTGGTGTCTGACATAGAGAGTTCAGAAAGCTGCCTGGCATAGCATCAGCTGTGTTTCTCTGGTGTCTGACATAGAGAGTTCAGAAAGCTGCCTGGCATAGCATCAGCTGTGTTTCTCTGGTGTCTGACATAGAGAGTTCAGAAAGCTGCCTGGCATAGCATCAGCTGTGTTTCTCTGGTGTCTGACATAGAGAGTTCAGAAAGCTGCCTGGCATAACATCAGCTGTGTTTCTCTGGTGTCTGACCACACACTATCTCCACTGGGGTATGTGTGTGTGGAGGGGCATGGTATCAGCTTGTATGTGTGTGTGGAGGGGCATGGTATCAGCTTGTATGCGTGTGTGGAGGGGCATGGTATCAGTTTGTATGTGTGTGTGGAGGGGCATGGTATCAGTTTGTATGTGTGTGTGGAGGGGGATGGTCATATATCACAGGCTCCCAGAGAAGAGAGGGGGAAGGGGCGCGTTGGTCGGTGCATCCCATGGGTCGGGTATGTGGTGGGGAGGGGGAGGGGGGGGTTAAGGAAGAGAGGGATATTCATGGCGAGGTGAACACTATGAGAGAACGCCCCCAGGACAATCAATTACCCAGCATTCCAAACATATGACCAGGAGCAGATACATCCCAGTGATGCATCAGACAACAGACCTGGGAAATAGATGGGCTTTTAATACTTCAAGACGGATGGTGGGAGGAGGAGGGAAGGACGGACGGAATACATCTAGTCCTCCATCTCATCATCACCTCCTCCAACTAGAGATATTATTGCTTCTCTTTTCTCCCAAATGAAAGACAGAATAATATTCCTTCATTCTATGAATAGGTCATTCCCTCTTGAATAACTTTTGATTTGATTGACCCTGTAGGTCAGGTGTTTATGTGAAGGACTGGGCCTTAGGGGCTTCTTTTAGAAATAACAATATATTAACATGAGAACACATACTTTTATTGCCAGATAAAGACACAGACTGTGTTTACACAGGCAGCACAACTCTGATCTTTTTAGTCACTAATTGGTGTTTTAACCAATCAAGTCAGCTCTTTTGCCACACAATTGATTAGAAGATCAGAATTGGTCTGCCTTTGTAAACGCAGCCAAAGACAACATAGACTGTAGTCTGTAGTAGAGTGTGTAAAATATGGTGGTGTACACTACGCTCCTGAGTGGTGCAGCGGTCTAAGGCACCTCATCTCAGTGTTAGAGGCATCACTACAGACCCTGGTTCCATTCCAGGCTGTATCACAGCGGTCTAAGGCACCTCATCTCAGTGTTAGAGGCGTCACTACAGACCCTGGTTCCATTCCAGGCTGTATCACAGCGGTCTAAGGCACCTCATCTCAGTGTTAGAGGCGTCACTACAGACCCTGGTTCCATTCCAGGCTGTATCACAGCGGTCTAAGGCACCTCATCTCAGTGTTAGAGGCGTCACTACAGACCCTGGTTCCATTCCAGGCTGTATCACAGCGGTCTAAGGCACCTCATCTCAGTGTTAGAGGCGTCACTACAGACCCTGGTTCCATTCCAGGCTGTATCACAGCGGTCTAAGGCACCTCATCTCAGTGTTAGAGGCGTCACTACAGACCCTGGTTCCATTCCAGGCCGTATCACAGCGGTCTAAGGCACCTCATCTCAGTGTTAGAGGCGTCACTACAGACCCTGGTTCCATTCCAGGCCGTATCACAGCGGTCTAAGGCACCTCATCTCAGTGTTAGAGGCGTCACTACAGACCCTGGTTCCATTCCAGGCCGTATCACAGCGGTCTAAGGCACCTCATCTCAGTGTTAGAGGCGTCACTACAGACCCTGGTTCCATTCCAGGCCGTATCACAGCGGTCTAAGGCACCTCATCTCAGTGTTAGAGGCGTCACTACAGACCCTGGTTCCATTCCAGGCCGTATCACAGCGGTCTAAGGCACCTCATCTCAGTGTTAGAGGCGTCACTACAGACCCTGGTTCCATTCCAGGCCGTATCACAGCGGTCTAAGGCACCTCATCTCAGTGTTAGAGGCGTCACTACAGACCCTGGTTCCATTCCAGGCCGTATCACAGCGGTCTAAGGCACCTCATCTCAGTGTTAGAGGCGTCACTACAGACCCTGGTTCCATTCCAGGCCGTATCACAGCGGTCTAAGGCACCTCATCTCAGTGTTAGAGGCGTCACTACAGACCCTGGTTCCATTCCAGGCCGTATCACAGCGGTCTAAGGCACCTCATCTCAGTGTTAGAGGCGTCACTACAGACCCTGGTTCCATTCCAGGCCGTATCACAGCGGTCTAAGGCACCTCATCTCAGTGTTAGAGGCGTCACTACAGACCCTGGTTCCATTCCAGGCCGTATCACAGCGGTCTAAGGCACCTCATCTCAGTGTTAGAGGCGTCACTACAGACCCTGGTTCCATTCCAGGCCGTATCACAGCGGTCTAAGGCACCGCATCTCAGTGTTAGAGGCGTCACTACAGACCCTGGTTCCATTCCAAGCCGTATCACAGCGGTCTAAGGCACCTCATCTCAGTGTTAGATGCGTCACTACAGACCCTGGTTCCATTCCAGGCTGTATCACAGCGGTCTAAGGCACCTCATCTCAGTGTTAGAGGCGTCACTACAGACCCTGGTTCCATTCCAGGCCGTATCACAGCGGTCTAAGGCACCTCATCTCAGTGTTAGAGGCGTCACTACAGACCCTGGTTCCATTCCAGGCCGTATCACAGCGGTCTAAGGCACCTCATCTCAGTGTTAGAGGCGTCACTACAGACCCTGGTTCCATTCCAGGCTGTATCACAGCGGTCTAAGGCACCTCATCTCAGTGTTAGAGGCGTCACTACAGACCCTGGTTCCATTCCAGGCTGTATCACAGCGGTCTAAGGCACCGCATCTCAGTGTTAGAGGCGTCACTACAGACCCTGGTTCCATTCCAGGCTGTATCACAGTGGTCTAAGGCACCTCATCTCAGTGTTAGAGGCGTCACTACAGACCCTGGTTCCATTCCAGGCTGTATCACAGCAGTCTAAGGCACTGCATCTCAGTGTTAGAGGCGTCACTACAGACCCTGGTTCCATTCCAGGCTGTATCACAGCGGTCTAAGGCACCTCATCTCAGTGTTAGAGGCGTCACTACAGACCCTGGTTCCATTCCAGGCTGTATCACAGCGGTCTAAGGCACCTCATCTCAGTGTTAGAGGCGTCACTACAGACCCTGGTTCCATTCCAGGCCGTATCACAGCGGTCTAAGGCACCTCATCTCAGTGTTAGAGGCGTCACTACAGACCCTGGTTCCATTCCAGGCCGTATCACAGCGGTCTAAGGCACCGCATCTCAGTGTTAGAGGCGTCACTACAGACCCTGGTTCCATTCCAAGCCGTATCACAGCGGTCTAAGGCACCTCATCTCAGTGTTAGATGCGTCACTACAGACCCTGGTTCCATTCCAGGCTGTATCACAGCGGTCTAAGGCACCTCATCTCAGTGTTAGAGGCGTCACTACAGACCCTGGTTCCATTCCAGGCCGTATCACAGCGGTCTAAGGCACCTCATCTCAGTGTTAGAGGCGTCACTACAGACCCTGGTTCCATTCCAGGCCGTATCACAGCGGTCTAAGGCACCTCATCTCAGTGTTAGAGGCGTCACTACAGACCCTGGTTCCATTCCAGGCTGTATCACAGCGGTCTAAGGCACCTCATCTCAGTGTTAGAGGCGTCACTACAGACCCTGGTTCCATTCCAGGCTGTATCACAGCAGTCTAAGGCACTGCATCTCAGTGTTAGAGGCGTCACTACAGACCCTGGTTCCATTCCAGGCTGTATCACAGTGGTCTAAGGCACCTCATCTCAGTGTTAGAGGCGTCACTACAGACCCTGGTTCCATTCCAGGCTGTATCACAGCAGTCTAAGGCACTGCATCTCAGTGTTAGAGGCGTCACTACAGACCCTGGTTCCATTCCAGGCTGTATCACAGCGGTCTAAGGCACCTCATCTCAGTGTTAGAGGCGTCACTACAGACCCTGGTTCCATTCCAGGCTGTATCACAGCGGTCTAAGGCACTGCATCTCAGTGTTAGAGGCGTCACTACAGACCCTGGTTCCATTCCAGGCTGTATCGCAGCGGTCTAAGGCACCTCATCTCAGTGTTAGAGGCGTCACTACAGACCCTGGTTCCATTCCAGGCTGTATCACAGCGGTCTAAGGCACTGCATCTCAGTGTTAGAGGCGTCACTACAGACCCTGGTTCCATTCCAGGCTGTATCACAGCGGTCTAAGGCACCTCGTCTCAGTGTTAGAGGCGTCACTACAGACCCTGGTTCCATTCCAGGATGTATCACAGCGGTCTAAGGCACTGCATCTCAGTGTTAGAGGCGTCACTACAGACCCTGGTTCCATTCCAGGATGTATCACAGCAGCCTAAGGCACTGCATCTCAGTGTTAGAGGCGTCACTACAGACCCTGGTTCCATTCCAGGCTGTATCACAGCGGTCTAAGGCACCTCATCTCAGTGTTAGAGGCATCACTACAGACCCTGGTTCCATTCCAGGCTGTATCACAGCGGTCTAAGGCACCTCATCTCAGTGTTAGAGGTGTCACTACAGACCCTGGTTCCATTCCAGGCTGTATCACAGCGGTCTAAGGCACCTCATCGCAGTGTTAGAGGCGTCACTACAGACCCTGGTTCCATTCCAGGATGTATCACAGCAGCCTAAGGCACCTCATCTCAGTGTTAGAGGCATCACTACAGACCCTGGTTCCATTCCAGGATGTATCACAGCGGTCTAAGGCACTGCATCTCAGTGTTAGAGGCGTCACTACAGACCCTGGTTCCATTCCAGGATGTATCACAGCAGCCTAAGGCACTGCATCTCAGTGTTAGAGGCGTCACTACAGACCCTGGTTCCATTCCAGGCTGTATCACAGCGGTCTAAGGCACCTCATCTCAGTGTTAGAGGTGTCACTACAGACCCTGGTTCCATTCCAGGATGTATCACAGCAGCCTAAGGCACTGCATCTCAGTGTTAGAGGCATCACTACAGACCCTGGTTCAAATAAAAGTTCAAATAAATGCAGTATGACCCTGTTGGTAATCTAGGGTGGAGTGTGTACTACTATAGTGATGTAGGGTGGAGTGTGTACTACTATAGTAATGTAGGGTGGAGTGTGTACTACTATAGTAATGTAGGGTGGAGTGTGTACTACTATAGTAATGTAGGGTGGAGTGTGTACTACTACAGTAATGTAGGGTGGAGTGTGTACTACTATAGTAATGTAGGGTGGAGTGTGTACTACTATAGTAATCTAGGGTGGAGTGTGTACTACTATAGTAATGTAGGGTGGAGTGTGTACTACTATAGTAATCTAGGGTGGAGTGTGTACTACTATAGTAATGTAGGGTGGAGTGTGTACTACTATAGTAATCTAGGGTGGAGTGTGTACTACTATAGTAATGTAGGGTGGAGTGTGTACTACTATAGTAATGTAGGGTGGAGTGTGTACTACTATAGTAATCTAGGGTGGAGTGTGTACTACTATAGTAATGTAGGGTGGAGTGTGTAGTACTATAGTAATGTAGGGTGGAGTGTGTACTACTATAGTAATGTAGGGTGGAGTGTGTACTACTATAGTAATCTAGGGTGGAGTGTGTACTACTATAGTAATGTAGGGTGGAGTGTGTACTACTATAGTAATCTAGGGTGGAGTGTGTACTACTATAGTAATGTAGGGTGGAGTGTGCACTACTATAGTAATCTAGGGTGGAGTGTGTACTACTATAGTAATCTAGGGTGGAGTGTGTACTACTATAGTAATCTAGGGTGGAGTGTGTACTACTATGGTATTCTAGGGTGGAGTGTGTACTACTCTGCAGTTTTCAGCTGAAGTAATCTTGCCCTCTGTTTGAAGAAGCTGTTAAATTAAGACATTTAATTGTTGGGCCCTGTGCCATCCTTCCACACACACTCTCTCACACACCCTTCACTTTCAAGCACGCTGCCACACTTTATAGGACCACTGCTCTCCAGGACACTCAGCTAATCCTCATCTGGTCAATGAGCTACGTCCTGTCCTCCCTCCATCCCTCTCTTCTTCCCTCCCTCCTGTCCTCCCTCTCCCTCCCTCCTGTCATCCCTCCCTCCCTCCTGTCCTCCCTCTCCCTCCCTCCTGTCATCTCTCCCTCCCTCCTGTCCTCCCTCTCCCTCCCTCCTGTCATCCCTCCCTCCTTTCATCCCTCCCTCCCTCCTGTCCTCCCTCTCACTCCCTCCTGTCCTCCCCCTCTCTACTCCTGTCCTCCCTCCTGTCCTCCCTCCTGTCCTCCTGTCCTCCCTCCTGTCCTCCCTCCTTCCTGTCCTCCCTCCCTCCTGTCCTCCCTCCCTCCTGTCCTCCCTCCTGTCCTCCTGTCCTCCCTCCCTCCTGTCCTCCCTCCCTTCCTCCTGTCCTCCCTCCAGTCCTCCTGTCCTCCCTCCAGTCCTCCTGTCCTCCCTCCTGTCCTCCCTCCTGTCCTCCCTCCCTCCTGTCCTTTCTCTCTTTCTCTCTGGCTGCTGGAGTAGCTGACAGACAGTTTTCTGGGCTGGTGGATGCCTGGGATAACGTTAACACGCAGCCTTAACGTTTCGTAGAGAGAGCCGCAGGCTGGACCATCTGTGTCATCCCAGCCTCCACCCGGCACCATGGCAACCTAACAGATGCACCAGTAAATAAACAGAACATTTCTCCTGGAGACCAGTTGCCACATCCCATAATACCATGGCAGCCTTTAACACCCACCAGGTGGGGAGCGATGAACAACACATAACTCTACCCACGCTAGCAGAGAGTTGCAGCTAATGGTGTGTGCGTGTGTGTGTGTGCACGTGTGTGAGTGTGTGTGTTTGCGTGTGTGTGTGTGTGTGTGTGTGTATGTGCGTGTGTGTGTGTGTGTGTGTGTGTGTGTGTGTGTGTGTGTGTGTGTGTGTGTGTGTGTGTGTGTGTGTGTGTGTGTGTGTGTGTGTGTGTGTGTGTGTGTGCATGCATGCGTGTGTGTGTCCTGGCTGGGAGACACCTGGACAGTGATGTTATGTATGACCTTGCAGCAGGGTGGATTCTACAGTAGTTATGCCAGCTGAGCTACCAGCGGTAACACAGTGGTACTGTATATGGCCAGCAGTGGTACTGTATACGACCAGCAGTGGTACTGTATACGACCAGCAGTGGTACTGTATACAACCAGCAGTGGATCTGTATACGACCAGCAGTGGTACTGTATACGGCCAGCAGTGATACTGTATACAACCAGCAGTGGTACTGTATACAACCATCAGTGGTACTGTATACAACCAGCAGTGGTACTGTATACAACCAGCAGTGGTACTGTATACAACCAGCAGTGGTACTGTATACAACCAGCAGTGGGTCTGTATACGACCAGCAGTGGTACTGTATACAACCAGCAGTGGTACTGTATACAACCAGCAGTGGATCTGTATACGGCCAGCAGTACTGTATACGGCCAGCAGTGGTACTGTATACGGCCAGCAGTGGTACTGTATACGGCCAGCAGTGGTACTGTATACGGCCAGCAGTACTGTATACGGCCAGCAGTGGTACTGTATACAACCAGCAGTGGATCTGTATACGACCAGCAGTGGTACTGTATACGGCCAGCAGTGGTACTGTATACGGCCAGCAGTGGTACTGTATACGGCCAGCAGTAGTACTGTATACGGCCAGCAGTGGTACTGTCTACAACCAGCAGTGGATCTGTATACGACCAGCAGTGGTACTGTATACGACCAGCAGTACTGTATACGGCCCGCAGTGGTACTGTATACGGCCAGCAGTGGTACTGTATAAGGCCAGCAGTGGTACATTATACAGCCAGCAGTGATTCTCTGTACGGCCAACAGTGGTACTGTATACGGCCAGCAGTACTGTATACGGCCAACAGTGGTACTGTATACGGCCAGCAGTACTGTATACGGCCAGCAGTGGTACTGTATACGGCCAGCAGTGGTACTGTATACGGCCAGCAGTGGTACTGTATACGGCCAGCAGTGGTACTGTATACGGCCAGCAGTACTGTATACGGCCAGCAGTGGTACTGTATACAACCAGCAGTGGATCTGTATACGACCAGCAGTGGTACTGTATACGGCCAGCAGTACTGTATACGGCCAGCAGTGGTACTGTATACAACCAGCAGTGGATCTGTATACGACCAGCAGTGGTACTGTATACGGCCAGCAGTGGTACTGTATACGGCCAGCAGTGGTACTGTATACGGCCAGCAGTACTGTATACGGCCAGCAGTGGTACTGTCTACAACCAGCAGTGGATCTGTATACGACCAGCAGTGGTACTGTATACGACCAGCAGTACTGTATACGGCCAGCAGTGGTACTGTATACGGCCAGCAGTGGTACTGTATACGGCCAGCAGTGGTACTGTATACGGCCAGCAGTGGTACTGTATACGGCCAGCAGTGGTACTGTATACGGCCAGCAGTTGTACTGTATAAGGCCAGCAGTGGTACTGTATACGGCCAGCAGTGGTACTGTATACGGCCAGCAGTGGTACTGTATAAGGCCAGCAGTGGTACTGTATACGGCCAGCAGTGATACTGTATAAGGCCAGCAGTGGTACTGTATAAGGCCAGCAGTGGTACTGTATACGGCCAGCAGTGGTACTGTATAAGGCCAGCAGTGGTACTGTATACGGCCAGCAGTGGTACTGTATACGGCCAGCAGTAGTACATTATACGGCCAGCAGTGGTACTGTATAAGGCCAGCAGTGGATCTGTATACGACCAGCAGTGGTACTGTATACGGCCAGCAGTGGTACTGTATACGGCCAGCAGTGGTACATTATACAGCCAGCAGTGATTCTCTGTACGGCCAACAGTGGTACTGTGTATGTCCAAGCATAATCTCTGTTAAACCCAGAACTAAACTCTTGCGTAATTAATCAGATGCTCGATTAAGTTCTGGGTCCAAACATGTTAAGAGAAGAGATGACTGCTCATTCAGCCCAGGGTTCCAGTCTAGAAGCAGGCATTCCACTGTGCTCAGAGGGCACTTTCGATGCTGCAGTTTAGCTGCAGCCGAGCCCAGAAAGACAGTTCTCATAGACGGACACAGAGAGAAGTTCCTAAAATTCCTAAAAAGATCCTTTCGTTATCACCTTTGTACCAAAAATATCCACGGAATATATCCAAGATATATTTCCCATCGTTTAACATTTTATATGAATCCAATGTCGGACATGCTTCTGCATGACGTGATGACGTTGTCGCTGCTCAGGCTTGCTCCAGAGAACATGAGTAGACTACGTTGAAGACAACGGGCATCCATCTTGGAAGCAGTTCTTTTATACCTCAGTGATTCAGCCAGCCAGATTCCTCTCTTGCTTTCATCGTCAGTGTGCACCCTTTTTTGTTATTAAAGCCCAGACAGATTCCTGTCTTGCTTTCATCATCAGTGTATGCCTGTTTGTTAATTAACTCCCAGGTAGAAGATCAACCTAAGCACCACATTCGTCCTGGAATTCTCAGGGGACTTCGTAAAAAGCCTAAATATCCTTGGGCTCATGCATGAATTTTCCACTGTGTGTTTCGATTAGTGTTGCACGCTATACTGGTACCGAGGTAATATCACAGTACCAAAATATCCTGACACTTATGATACCAACATTACAGAATACCGTAGTGGGGTTTCATACGATACGCAAACTGTTTCCGCCCTACGAACATTTCTCAAATGTTCATAAAGTTGGTTTTGTTTATAAATTCAGTTGAATTTGTTAAGCAACAGCCACTAGTTGCTTGTAAGCGCCACTCCAGTAATGTCCACTTCACTTCCATGTGCATATCATATCTATAATCCCTAACCTGGCATCACTCACTTGGTTCTCTCCGTGCGCTCTTCCTGCGCATCGACTCCTCAATCAGTTTTGTAAATATAATTTAGCCCGTGATGGCGAGTGGGGATGCAGTCCCTGATGCGTCTTCTGATGTTACATTGAATACAATGGAGCAGCGCACAGAGCTGATATAATAACCAAGAGCACAGGCCAGTCAGAGGCTTTGCGAGTT
The DNA here is from genome assembly GCF_036934945.1 of Oncorhynchus masou masou. Classification (NCBI taxonomy): domain Eukaryota; kingdom Metazoa; phylum Chordata; class Actinopteri; order Salmoniformes; family Salmonidae; genus Oncorhynchus; species Oncorhynchus masou. The sequence goes on along the minus strand of NC_088224.1, from coordinate 27,473,377 downwards.
CGCTGTCACGCAGCATTCAAATGCCAGGGAGGACAAACCGAGCACAGCTTTGAAACATGCTTGCAGCTTTACAGCGAAGAAAATGGCTTGTCTCATCACCAGAGCTACTGTTTATTTTCTTCCTGTGCGATTTTACACACATTTATATCATTCCAAAAATCATGTCGCGGGCTGGTTTGATAACAAACAACTTTGTTCAGTCATCTTACCCAGCAAGCTAACAACCTGGTAACTTGACAGTAAGTCTAGGCAAATGTGATTGATCCAGGAAGAAAGGGAAAGGGACTGCTTCACTACATATGTAGGATTCATGTAGACCTAATCAAACATCTATCTCTTTCTGCTGCTCCTTACATTCTGTTTGGCGCCTAACGTTTTTAAAGTTGGGAGCAGTGTGAGTGTATGTTTGTGGGAGACAGAGAGAGGGGTCTGTGTGTTTGTGGGAGACAGAGAGAGGGGTGTGTGTGTTTGTGGGAGAGAGGGAGACAGAGAGAGGGGTGTGTGTGTTTGTGGGAGAGAGTGAGACAAGAGAGAGGGGTGTGTGTGGTAGTGGGAGACAGAGAGAGGGGTGTGTGTGTTTGTGGGAGAGAGGGAGACAGAGAGAGGGGTGTGTGTGTTTGTGGGAGACAGAGAGAGGGATGTGTGTGTTTGTGGGAGAGAGGGAGACAGAGAGAGGGGTGTGTGTGTGTTTGTGGGAGAGAGGGAGACAGAGAGAGGGGTGTGTGTTTGTGGGAGAGAGTGAGACAAGAGAGAGGGGTGTGTGTGGTAGTGGGAGACAGAGAGGGGTGTGTGTGTTTGTTGGAGAGAGGGAGACAGAGACAGGGGTGTGTGTGGTAGTGGGAGACAGAGAGAGGGGTGTGTGTGTGTTTGTGGGAGAGAGCGAGACAGAGAGAGGGGTGTGTGTGTTTGTGGGAGAGAGTGAGACAAGAGAGAGGGGTGTGTGTGTTTGTGGGAGACAGAGAGAGTGGTGTGTGTGTTTGTGGGAGAGAGGGAGACAGAGAGAGGGGTGTGTGTGTTTGTGGGAGACAGAGAGAGGGGTGTGTGTGTTTGTGGGAGACAGAGAGAGTGGTGTGTGTGTTTGTGGGAGAGAGGGAGACAGAGAGAGGGGTGTGTGTGTTTGTGGGAGACAGAGAGAGTGGTGTGTGTGTTTGTGGGAGACAGAGAGAGTGGTGTGTGTGTTTGTGGGAGACAGAGAGAGTGGTGTGTGTGTTTGTGGGAGACAGAGAGAGTGGTGTGTGTGTTTGTGGGAGACAGAGAGAGGTGTGTGTGGTAGTGGGAGACAGAGAGAGGGGTGTGTGTGTTTGTTGGAGAGAGGGAGACAGAGACAGGGGTGTGTGTGGTAGTGGGAGACAGAGAGAGGGGTGTGTGTGTGTTTGTGGGAGAGAGCGAGACAGAGAGAGGGGTGTGTGTGTTTGTGGGAGAGAGTGAGACAAGAGAGAGGGGTGTGTGTGTTTGTGGGAGACAGAGAGAGTGGTGTGTGTGTTTGTGGGAGAGAGGGAGACAGAGAGAGGGGTGTGTGTGTTTGTGGGAGACAGAGAGAGGGGTGTGTGTGTTTGTGGGAGACAGAGAGAGTGGTGTGTGTGTTTGTGGGAGAGAGGGAGACAGAGAGAGGGGTGTGTGTGTTTGTGGGAGACAGAGAGAGTGGTGTGTGTGTTTGTGGGAGACAGAGAGAGTGGTGTGTGTGTTTGTGGGAGACAGAGAGAGTGGTGTGTGTGTTTGTGGGAGACAGAGAGAGTGGTGTGTGTGTTTGTGGGAGACAGAGAGAGTGGTGTGTGTGTTTGTGGGAGAGAGGGAGACAGAGAGAGGGGTGTGTGTGTTTGTGGGAGACAGAGAGAGTGGTGTGTGTGTTTGTGGGAGACAGAGAGAGGGGTGTGTGGTAGGGAGGGAGGGAAGGAAGGAAGGAAAGTCTATGTCGATCTGTTTACTGAGAAGTAAAGGTTTCATGCAGTGTTTTCCCCTTACTGCCACAATGAGATACAGATCATTCTGCATGTACAGTATATTCCTCCCTTCCCTTCCTCCCTCCCATTCCTCCCTCCCATTCCTTACCCCCATTCCTCCCTCCCATTCCTCCCTTCCCTTCCTCCCTCCCATTCCTCCCTCCCATTCCTCCCTCCCATTCCTTACCCCCATTCCTCCCTCCCATTCCTCCCTTCCCTTCCTCCCTCCCATTCCTTACCCCCATTCCTCCCTCCCATTCCTCCCTCCCATTCCTTACCCCCATTCCTCCCTCCCATTCCTCCCTCCCATTCCTCCCTCCCATTCCTCCCTTCCCTTCCTCCCTCCCATTCCTCCCTCCCATTCCTCCCTCCCATTCCTCCCTCCAATTCCTTACCCCCATTCCTCCCTCCCATTCCTCCCTCCCATTCCTCCCTCCCCTTCCTCCCTCCCCTTCCTCCCTCCCATTCTTCCCTCCCATTCCTCCCTCCCATTCCTTACCCCCATTCCTCCCTCCCATTCCTCCCTCCCATTCCTCCCTCCCCTTCCTCCCTCCCCTTCCTCCCTCCCATTCCTCCCTCCCATTCCTTACCCCCATTCCTCCCTCCCATTCCTCCCTCCCATTCCTTACCCCCATTCCTCCCTCCCCTTCCTCCCTCCCATTCCTTACCCCCATTCCTCCCTCCCATTCCTCCCTCCCATTCCTTACCCCCATTCCTCCCTCCCCTTCCTCCCTCCCATTCCTTACCCCCATTCCTCCCTCCCATTGAGTGTGAATATCAGTGACAGGTTTGTTTGTGTAGCACATGAGCATAACATTTAGAAAACAGGAACAAGCTTCGGTGGGACGGGGCGAACAGGACGTTCAATTTTTTTCACCGTGGTATCGCAATACAATGTTTTTGTTTATTTAACCTTTATTTAACTAGGCGAGTCAGTTAAGAACAAATTATTATATACAATGACAGCCTACCAAAATGCAAAGGATCTGTGGGGTCGGGGGCTGGGATTAAAAATATAGGACAAAACACACATCACGACAAGAGAGACACCACAATACTACATAAAGAGAGACCTAAGACGGCAACATAGAATGGCAGCTTTAACGATGTGCGCTGAGAGTCGGGAAACAAGTACAGGGAGTGAGTGTTTTAATAAATAAACAAAACAAGAAACACAAACAATGCACCAACATGAAACAGAGTCAATAACACCTGAGGAAAGAACCAAGGGGAGTGACAGATATAGGGAAGATAATCAAGGTGAGTGTCATGAGTCGCAGCTGCGCTTGACGATGGTGACAGGTGTGCAGGATAATCAGCAGCCTGATGACCTAGAGGCCGGAGAGGGAGTGTACGTGACAGTACCCCCTCCCTGACGCGCGGTTCCAGCTCAAGCCGTGACAGCAGCAACACATGACAACACAGCATTGTAGCAACACCACATGACAACAACATGGTAGCAACACAACATAGCAGCAGCACAATATGGTAGCAGCACAAAACATGGTACAAACATTATTGGGCACAGACAACAGCACAATGGCAAGAAGGTAGAGACAACAATAGATCACACAAAGCAGACACAACTGTCACTAAGAGTGTCCATGATTAAGTTTTTGAATTTCGAGATGGAGATAAAACTGTCCAATTTGAGTGTTTGCTGCAGCTCGTTCCAGCCGCTAGCTGCAGCGAACCTAAAAGAGGAACGACCCAGGGATGTGTGTGTTTTGGGGACCTTTAACAGAATGTGATACTTGGTATGGTATCGTAAGTCAAATTTGGGTATCGTGACAACACTAGTTTGTATAGATTAAACCCATGCAGAAGCCAACAGATGGCCTAATACAAAGCTGTAAAAGGTTGGTAGTCCTGCTTCTACCCAGACTGGCTTCATACCATCACCCCCCGCCTCCCCAAGGCCCAGCCTTAACACAGCCTAGCCAAGTCCTCCTTGAGTCATTCAGTTTGGTTCAATCACTGGCAACCGTCTGCCGCTCCGACCCCGGCTTTTCCTCACTACCGTTTCAGTCTTTGGGAGATGAGGAGAGAAATAGAGAGAAGCCAGACAGAGCTGGCTGCCACTAGTCTTGTCCTCGAAGTCCTCTCCTATTGTTCTCCAGAAGAACATCCCTGTTGTTTACTGTTGTTAATTACAAATGCCATCCATTTTTACATTTACATTTGGGTCATTTTGCAGACGCTCTCAACCAGAGCGACTTAAACTCAGGTTGACCATTCCAGCCAGCAAGAAATGTTTCGTGTTTTTCATTGTCTTTTCCTTAAAGAAATTGAACCCACAATCTTGCTTTTACTATCGCTACGCTCTTACCAACTGAGTTGGTTGAGAATAGAAAAAACATTGAAAATATGTCCCTTTCTGGGAATGTTTTTTGGGGGGGTTTTGGTTGTTCTGCTATTGCTCTGACAACACCAAATCTAAGCCAACTCATCCTCCGTGACGCACCATGTCATCATCCAGAACGTCGTCCAGACCTTCGGAAGACATTGCAGAATTATCCCTGACATTTGTGTGAAAGGAAGATTCATAAAACAAACCTTCACAAAACAGGAAAAACTGCCCTTATTTAAACTGGCTTGTATTCATTTAAGTTCAGCAGAACTGTAAATCATATTCAGAAAGCCCTTCAGTTGACAATGGCCATGTTGTTTTCCCCCACATAGCAGGGCCAGGTCTTATAGCTACTAACTGTCATCGGGAATATTACGACACCCTGCCCTCTGTTTCCACACGTACACACACACATGTGCACGCACACACACACGCACACCACACAGCTTACACTCATGTTAATTGTTATTCTATAGAGCTGTGAGTGTCTATGGAGGTCAAAGTTGACGTATTGTTATCCTGCCTCTCCGATTGTCTCGACTCGTTAGTGAAATTACCATCAAAAATGTTATGTGTGTGTGTGTGTGTGTGTTTCTTGATTTAATGACCTTAGCAGCTGATTAAGTTGAGTGTTTATATATTTTAGGGCTCGTTACTTACACGTGATGTCACATATAGGGCAACAAATCAACGTTTATTGGTTGAGTATACAGATTTGCAGATGTTATCACAGGTGCAGCGAAATGCTTGTGTTTCTATCTCCAGCAGTGCAGTAATAATACCTAGCAATAAATAAATAAAAACAATACACACATTATATAGGGTGAGACATGATTAGAATACAGTATGTACATATAAAGTGGGTGAAACAGTATGTAAACATTATTAAGGTGACCAGTGTTCAATGACTCTTATGTGCATAGGGCACCAGTCTCTAAGGTGCAGGGTAGAGTATCGGGTGGTAGCAGGCTAGTAACAGTCTCTAAGGTGCAGGGTAGAGTATCGGGTGGTAGCCGGCTAGTAGAAGTCTCTAAGGTGCAGGGTAGAGTATCAGGTGGTAGCCGGCTAGTAACAGTCTCTAAGGTGCAGGGTAGAGTATCGGGTGGTAGCCGGCTAGTAACAGTCTCTAAGGTGCAGGGTAGAGTATCGGGTGGTAGCCGGCTAGTAACAGTCTCTAAGGTGCAGGGTAGAGTATCGGGTGGTAGCCGGCTAGTAACAGTCTCTAAGGTGCAGGGTAGAGTATCGGGTGGTAGCCGGCTAGTAACAGTCTCTAAGGTGCAGGGTAGAGTATCGGGTGGTAGCCGGCTAGTAACAGTCTCTAAGGTGCAGGGTAGAGTACCTGGTGGTAGCCGGCTAGTAACAGTCTCTAAGGTGCAGGGTAGAGTACCGGGTGGTAACCGGCTAGTAACAGTCTCTAAGGTGAAGGGTAGAGTATCGGGTGGTAGCCGGCTAGTAACAGTCTCTAAGGTGCAGGGTAGAGTATCGGGTGGTAGCCGGCTAGTAACAGTCTCTAAGGTGCAGGGTAGAGTATCGGGTGGTAGCCGGCTAGTAACAGTCTCTAAGGTGCAGGGTAGAGTATCGGGTGGTAGCCGGCTAGTAACAGTCTCTAAGGTGCAGGGTAGAGTATCGGGTGGTAGCCGGCTAGTAACAGTCTGTAAGGTGCAGGGTAGAGTATCGGGTGGTAGCCGGCTAGTAACAGTCTCTAAGGTGCAGGGTAGAGTATCGGGTGGTAGCCGGCTAGTAACAGTCTCTAAAGTGCAGGGTAGAGTATCGGGTGGTAGCCGGCTAGTAACAGTCTCTAAGGTGCAGGGTAGAGTATCGGGTGGTAGCCGGCTAGTAACAGTCTCTAAGGTGCAGGGTAGAGTATCGGGTGGTAGCCGGCTAGTAACAGTCTCTAAGGTGCAGGGTAGAGTATCGGGTGGTAGCCGGCTAGTAACAGTCTCTAAGGTGCAGGGTAGAGTACCGGGTGGTAGCCGGCTAGTAACAGTCTCTAAGGTGCAGGGTAGAGTATCTGGTGGTAGCCGGCTAGTAACAGTCTCTAAGGTGCAGGGTAGAGTATCGGAAGTTTACATACACTCAATTAATACATTTACATTTACATTTAATACTTGGTAGCATTGCCTTTAAATTGTTTAACTTGGGTCAAACGTTTCGGTGGCCTTCCACAAGCTTCCCACAATAAGTTGGGTGAATAAGGGTGAATTTTGGCCCATTACTCCTGACAAAACTGGTGTAACTGAGGCAGGTTTGTAGGCCTCCTTGCTCGCACAAGCTTTTTCAGTTCTAACCACAAATTTTGTATACGATTGAGGTCAGGGCTTTGTGATAGCCACTCCAATACCTTGACTTTGTTGTCCTTAAGTCATTTTGCCACAACTTTGGAAGTATGCTTGGGGTCATTGTCCATTTGGAAGACCCATTTGCGACCAAGCTTTAACTTCCTGACTGATGTCTTGAGATGTTGTTTCAATATATCCACATAATTTTCCTACCTCATGATGCCATCTATTTTGTAAAGTGCACCAGTCCCTCCTGCAGCAAAGCACCCCCACAACATGATGCTGCCACCCCTGTGCTTCACGGTTGGGATGGTGTTCTTTGGCTTGCAAGCCTCCCCCTTTTTCCTCGAAACAAACATAACAATGATCATTATGGCCAAACATTTCAATTTATGTTTCATCAGACCGGAGGACATTTCTCCAAAAAGTACGATCTTTGTCCTCATGTGCAGTTGCAAACCGTAGTCTAGCTTTTTTTATGACGGTTTTGGAGCAGTGGCTTCTTCCTTGCTGAGCGGCCTTTCAGGCTATGTTGATATGGGACTCGTTTTACTGTGGATATAGACACTTTTGTACCTGTTTAATCCAGCATCTTCACAAGGTCATTTGCTCTTGTTCTAGGATCGATTTGCACTTTTCGCATGTTAATGTATGTTAATCTCCAGGAGACAGAACGCGTCGTCTCCTTCCTGAGCGGTGTGACTGCTGCGTGGTCCCATAGTGTTTATACCTGCATACTATTGTTTGTACAGATGAACATGGTACCTTCAGGTATTTGGAAATTGCTCCTAATGACGAACCAGACCTGTGGAGGTCTACAATCTGGCTGATTTCTTTTGATTTTCCCATGATGTCAAGGAAAGAGGCACTGAGTTTGAAGGTAGGCCTTGAAATACATCCACAGGTACACCTCCAATTGACTCAAATGATGTCAATTAGCCTATCAGAAGCTACTAAAGCCATGACATAATTTTCTGGAATTTTCCAAGCTGTTTAAAGGCACAGTCAACTTAGTATATGTAAACTTCTGACCCACTGGAATTGTGATATAGTGAATTATAAGTGAAATAATCTGTCTGTAAACAATTGTTGGAAAAATTACTTGTGTCATTCACGAAGTAGATGTCCTAACAGACTTTCCAGAACTATAGTTTGTTAACAAGACATTTGTGGAGTGGTTGAAAAATTTGTTTTAATGACTCCAAAATAAGTGTATGTAAACTTCCGACTTCACCCCACCCAGTATTGTAATTAGAATTTACCAGAAAGCATGTAGTCCTTGGCTCAGACAGTGTAGTAGTGTGGGCTCAATAGCATCATATTAGTGTGCAAGCTCTTGAGAATCAGCTGTACATGTGATGGAAGAATGCACTGTGCATGCAGAGGGTTGCAATTCCATTGAATTTGGGATAGTTTAACCAAAATATGCCACAAGACCTAGAATTGCCTCATGTGTATCCCACAAAAAAGGTTCACTGTAATAAGCTAACTATTTTGATGAATTTAAGCAAAATTCCCCAAATTCCAGGGATTCTCCCATGGAAAATTTCCAGAAAATTTCTGGAAATTTACCGGAATGTTTCTGACCCTATGCAAATCTATTTGAGTTATTTTACTAAACTTTAGTTACCCTCAGCTGATCTGAACACAACATACTCTGGCCCTGTTATATCTCTCTCTCTTTCCCCTCTGTCTCTCTCTCTCTCCCCCCTTCTCTTTTACTGTTTTACTCTCTCTCGGTCTTTCAGCTGAGCTGCTCTTTCTGTTTCTCTGTCTCTCTCTCTCTTTGTCTGTCTCTCTTGCTCTCTCTCTCTCTCTCTTTGTGTCTCTCTCTCTCTCTCTCACTGTGTATCTCAATTCAATTTAAGGGCTTTATAGGCATGGGAAACATATGTTAACATTGCAAGTGAAGTAGATAATAAACAAAAGTGAAATAAACAATAACAATGTACAGTAAACAGTACACTCACAGAAGTTCCAAAATAATAAAGACATTACAAATATGTATATATACAGTGTTGTAAAGATGTGCAAATAGTTGAAGCAGAAATGGGAAAATAAATAAACATAAATATGGGTTGTATTTACAGTGGTGTTTGTTCTTCACTGGTTGCCCTTCTCTTGTGGCAACAGGTCATAAATAGCATTCTAGTTTGCTCTGTTTTTTGTTAATTCTTTCCAATGTGTCAAGTAATTATCTTTTTGTTTTCTCATGATTTGGTTGGGTTTAGTTGTGTTGCTGTCCAGGGGCTCTATGGGGTCTGTTTGAGTTTGTGAACAGAGTCCCAGGACCAACTTTATTAGGGGACTCTTCTCTGTAGGTGATGGCTTTGTTATGGAAGGTTTGGGAATCGCTTCCTTTTAGATGGTTGTAGAATTTAACGGCTCTTTTCTGGATTTTGTTAATTAGCGAGTATCGGCCTAATTCTGCTCTCTATCTCTCTCTCTGATTGTCTCTGTCTCTCTCTCTGAGTGTCTCTGTCTCTCTCTCCATGTACGTGCCTCAGTGGTTAGAGAGGTGACCTTGATGTTGCTGATTCTCTCCTGCTCTCTCATTGAATGAGAGAAGATGAGGAAGGAAAGGAACATCTCAACCTCATTTGTCAGAACGCACACAAACGCACACCGAATCCCAACAGCCTCCACACATAAACACGCCATCACATGGAACTGCCCTCGGGGTTGCCACAGCAACCACCAGTGGGCGCTACTCCGAGACCATGCCAGGGCCGTCAGAAGATCAGCCTCTTTCATCGTGTTGAGATAATGCCTGGCCAAATTAAACAATGTTGTTCTGAAGCCCTAGCTGCCTTTTTTTATACACTTTGATGATGAACTATGCAAAAATCCCTCCTGCATTTCCTGGTTGTTAAAATGTCAGTTTATGTGACAAAACAAGTAAGTATAGTGTAGAGAATCATTGTACCATCTAAACTGCTGTGAAATATATTTTAAATAACCTAAAATATTGTATTTACAGCTGTTTGAAGCTGGTGTACCAAACCAAAAGTTTAAAACTTAACTTAAGAATGGGAAGCATAGAAATAGTGCACATGGAACAGATCTACCGCTTCTTAGACTTGCTTTCAATTAGAATGACAAATCTATAACGTTTCTATGTACATTTGGTCAGGTCGCCCAAAAAGTTACATATTGTCGCTTTAATCTTGTGCAGTGATCACACTAAGCTGACAGAGAAAGACTGAGTGACAGAGAGTTTAACCATTTGTGTTCTGTGGCTGGTGTTGCTGAAGATAGATACTGTGTGCTTAAATACACAGTTGTCATGGCAGAAGAAAGTTACTGCATGGACTCTGTCTCCTTGTCGTAAGTGGTGTTGTATATTTTAGTACAGTGTGCAATTCCAGACAACTCACATCTTAAATCACACACGTTGTGAATATGAGTAGCTCACTAATAACTGCCTTTAACTGCCTTCATATTGCTGGATCCCAGGAAGAGTAGCTGCTGCTTTTGCAGGAACTAATGGGGATCCATAATAAAGACAAATACAAATGCTGCCTAACGCCACCACTGTGCTGAATGGTTGATATGTCCAAAATGTGTAGGATGCTTTTTAGGCTTCAATTAACTTTTTATTGTTGACATTTGTTAGTTAACCTTTTCCCATTCCTTTCTTTTGCCCTCTCTCAGCTGTCCGGAACGACCGCAATAAGAAGAAGAAGGAGAGTCCCAAGCCAGAGCTGACAGAGAACTACGAGCTGAGTGCAGAACAAGAGGCCATCATAGAGAAGATACGCAAGGCTCATCAGGAAACCTTCCCATCGCTCTGCCAGCTGGGGAAATACACCACGGTTAGTACTGTAGCACACACACACACACACACACACACACACACACACACACACACACACACACACACACACACAGAGAGAATAGAATAGATGTATACTACAGGATATTGTCATTTTCAGATCACAGAAATTTGTAACTCAACCCCTCGAGAAATTCTCACACAGACCCTGAGTGTAACGGCGTTCTTCGTTTGTTGAAAGAGAGTCAGACCGAATTGCAGCGTGTTGGTTACTCATGTTTTTAATGAATGAATCGCGGTACATGAAATAACTGATATAAATAAATAACAACAAAACGGAACGTGAAACCAAATTACAGCCTATCTGGTGAAACTACACAGAGACAGGAACAATCACCCACGAAATACACAGTGAAACCCAGGCTACCTAAATACAGTTCCCTATCAGAGACAACAAGAATCACCTGACTCTGATTGAGAACCGCCTCAGGCAGCCAAACCTAAACTAAACACACCCCTAATCAACCACAATCCCAATGCCTACAAAAACCCCAATACGACAACACAATAACATAAACCCATGTCACACCCTGGCCTGACCAACTAATTAACTAAAACACAAAATACTAAGACCAAGGCGTGACCCTGAGGGGTTGGAAGCCAGGGTCAGCCACTGTGCAGTTTTTTATTTTTTATTTTTTTATTTCACCTTTATTTAACCAGGTAGGCTAGTTGAGAACAAGTTCTCATTTACAACTGCGACCTGGCCAAGATAAAGCATAGCAGTGTGAACAGACAACACAGAGTTACACATGGAGTAAACAATTAACAAGTCAATAACACAGTAGAGAAAAAAAGAGAGTCTATATACATTGTGTGCAAAGGGCATGAGGAGGTAGGCGAATAATTACAATTTAGCAGATTAACACTGGAGTGATAAATGATCAGATGGTCATGTACAGGTAGAGATATTGGTGTGCAAAAGAGCAGAGAAGTAAATAAATAAAAACAGTATGGGGATGAGGTAGGTAAAAATGGGTGGGCTATTTACCGATAGACTATGTACACCTGCAGCGATCGGTTAGCTGCTCAGATAGCTGATGTTTGAAGTTGGTGAGGGAGATAAAAGTCTCCAACTTCAGCGATTTTTGCAATTTGTTCCAGTCACAGGCAGCAGAGAACTGGAACGAAAGGCGGCCAAATGAGGTGTTGGCTTTAGGGATGATCAGTGAGATACACCTGCTGGAGCACGTGCTACGGGTGGGTGTTGCCATCGTGACCAGTGAACTGAGATAAGGCGGAGCTTTACCTAGCATGGACTTGTAGTTGACCTGGAGCCAGTGGGTCTTGCGACGAATGTGTAGCGAGGGCCAGCCGATGAGAGCATACAGGTCGCAGTGGTGGGTGGTATAAGGTGCTTTAGTGAGAAAATGGATGGCACTGTGATAAACTGCATCCAGTTTGTTGAGTAGAGTGTTGGAAGCTATTTTGTAGATGACATCGCCGAAGTCGAGGATCGGTAGGATAGTCAGTTTTACTAGGGTAAGTTTGGCGGCGTGAGTGAAGGAGGCTTTGTTGTGGAATAGAAAGCCGACTCTAGATTTGATTTTCGATTGGAGATGTTTGATATGAGTCTGGAAGGAGAGTTTACAGTTTAGCCAGACACCTAGGTACTTATAGATGTCCACATATTCAAGGTCGGAACCATCCAGGGTGGTGATGCTAGTCAGGCGTGCGGGTGCAGGCAGCGAACGGTTGAAAGCATGCGTTTGGTTTTACTAGCGTTTAAGAGCAGTTGGAGGCCACGGAAGGAGTGTTGTATGGCATTGAAGCTCATTTGGAGGTTAGATAGCACAGTGTCCAAGGACGGGCCGGAAGTATATAGAATGGTGTCATCTGCGTAGAGGTGGATCAGGGAATCGCCCGCAGCAAGAGCAACATCATTGATATATACAGAGAAAAGAGTCGGCCCGAGAATTGAACCCTGTGGCACCCCCATAGAGACTGCCAGAGGACCGGACAGCATGCCCTCCGATTTGACACACTGAACTCTGTCTGCAAAGTAGTTGGTGAACCAGGCACGGCAGTCATCAGAAAAACCGAGGCTACTGAGTCTGCCGATAAGAATATGGTGATTGACAGAGTCGAAAGCCTTGGCAAGGTCGATGAAGATGGCTGCACAGTACTGTCTTTTATCGATGGCGGTTGTGATATCGTTTAGTACCTTGAGCGTTGCTGAGGTGCACACGTGACCGGCTCGGAAACCAGATTGCACAGCGGAGAAGGTTTGATTCGAGATGGTCAGTGACCTGTTTGTTGACTTGGCTTTCGAAGACCTTAGATAGGCAGGGCAGGATGGATATAGGTCTGTAACAGTTTTGGTCCAGGGTGTCTCCCCCTTTGAAGAGGGGGATGACTGCGGCAGCTTTCCAATCCTTGGGGATCTCAGACAATATGAAAGAGAGGTTGAACAGGCTGGTAATGGCGGCGGATAGTTTCAGAAATAGAGGGTCCAGCTGATTTGTACGGGTCCAGGTTTTGCAGCTCTTTCAGAACATCTGCTATCTGGATTTGGGTAAAGGAGAACCTGGAGAGGCATGGACGAGTAGCTGCGGGGGGGCGGAGCTGTTGGCCGAGGTTGGAGTAGCCAGGCGGAAGGCATGTCCAGCCGTTGAGAAATGCTTGCTGAAGTTTTCGATAATCATGGATTTATCGGTGGTGACCGTGTTACCTAGCCTCAGTGCAGTGGGCAGCTGGGAGGAGGTGCTCTTGTTCTCCATGGAATTCACAGTGTCCCAGAACTTTTTGGAGTTGGAGCTACAGGATGCAAATTTCTGCCTGAAGAAGCTGGCCTTAGCTTTCCTGACTGACTGCGTGTATTGGTTCCTGACTTTCCTGAACAGTTGCATATCGCGGGGACTATTCGATGCTATTGCAGTCCGCCACAGGATGTTTTTGTGCTGGTCGAGAGCAGTCAGGTCTGGAGTGAACCAAGGGCTATATCTGTTCTTAGTTCTGCATTTTTTGAACGGAGCATGCTTATCTAAGTTTAGAGGTTTGCTCAAGGGCACAACCACAGGAGATTCGCATGCACACAGACACACTTGCATTTAGTTGTAGTTAACTCTCCAGGCACAGTTTGCATCAATGTCAGTGTAGTGAGGTCTGACTAACTCAGACATCGATAGATTATTGTCTACATGTCCCACTGACGCACACCACAAGCATGTATCTCTAACCCCCTGTTGACACACTGTCTGTTTCATTTTGTGTGATAGTGTACTTCTGACTGGCGGAGCCCACAAAGGAAATCGATCCATTGTACTGTACTGCAAATCCCCCTCTAATGCAGTAGCCAGAACTCAATTATAAGATAAATCCTCCCCAACACAACTCAATAACCTCTCCTGTCCATGCAATTCCAGGACGGTTGGATAGATTTAGAATGGAAATCCATGACAATCAAAGGAGGTTAGGAGCAGTCTTTAGGGCAGGTGCTTCATGTCAACTGATGATCAATATCTGGAGAGTGTCATGAGAAGATAGACATTCTACGCTAGTCTTTAGAGAGCCTTGATATGTTCCACAACTGCACAGTGGTCCTGTTCTCTGCTGCTGAGCCTGTGCTGCTTCCAGCCTATTTGTTATTATTTTACTTTACCTTTTTTTAATTAACCAGGTCGGCTGGTAATTTAGTAAGTTCTCATTTACAATTGCGGCTTGGCCAGGATAAAGCAAAGCAGTGCGACAAAAACAACAACACAGAGTTACACATGGGATAAACAAATGTACAGTCAATAACACAATAGAAACATCTGTATGCAGTGTGTGCAAATGAAGAAAGGAGGTAAGGCAATAAATAGGCCAAAGTGGCGAAGTAATTACAATGTCCTAAGCCAGGATTCAGACACGGCTAGGACATCAGGGTTTGCGGAGTGTGCTAGGGCAGTGAATAAAGCAAACTTAGGGAGGAGGCTTCTGATGTTAAACATGCATGAAACCAAGGCTTTTACAGTTACAGAAGTCAACAAATGAGAGTGCCTGGGGACATACGGGGCCTGGGTTAACCTCTACATCACAAAGAGGAACAGAGGAGGAGTAGGATGAGGGTACAGTTAAAGGCTATAAGAACTGGTCATCTAGTGCGTTTGGAACAGAGTAAAAGGAGCAGACTTCTGGGAGTGGTAGGATAGATTCAGGGCATAATATACAGACAAGGGCATGGTAGGGTGTGAGTACAGTGGAGGTAAACCTATCTGAGGCATGTTGAGCGGGACTAGGGGTTCCACAACACAATAAAACAATGAGAGCTGCCCTAAACAACAGTATACAAGGCATATTGACATTAGAGAGAGGCATAAAGCAATCACAGGTGTTGATTGGGAGAGCTAAGACAACAACGGTTAAGACTCCAACAGGTACACAGCTAAGACATGGCGATGAATGGGCAGAGAGGGTCAGTTAGCTACACACAGGGCCTGAGTTCGAGGCTGGGGCCAACAGATAAACAACATGAAGTGCCGTGTTAATGAACAGTCCAGCAGGCATCGGCTGGGTAGCCGAGTGATCATGGGTTCCAATGAGCAGCAATAGATGAAACAGGGAGCCGTTCGGTAGTCGATTACTGCGCTAGGCCAGTGGGAGACACAGGGTTCTGGAAGCTAGCGGGCCGGGGCTAGCAGATGGACCAACAACAGCTGCGATGATCCGGTGTAATGGTCCAGAGCTTGCGGCAGGAATCCAGTGATGTAATGGAAAAAAGCAGTCTGATGTGCTCAGGGCTGATGTCGTGCTGTGCAGACTGGCAGGTATTATCCGGGCTATCAGGGCTAAAGTGGCTGCTGTCTGAGCTTAAGGTAAAGACCGCTAACAGTGGCTAACAATGATTAAATAGCTAGTAGCTAATTAGCTAGATAACTTTTGATGGCTAGCTTCTGATGGAGGGTCTAGTTATAAGGTCTAAAAAATAGCAGATCCTTACCACATTGGGTGAGGTGGGTTGCAGGATGGTAGATTTAATCTGAAAATGGAAGAAAAGAGATTGAAATATATTGAAATGTATACAAAAAAAGAAGAAAAAAAAGAATATTTATACGGGACAAAAACAAACACATCTTACTGCTACGCCATCTTGGATTTATCTGTTCACTGTGTGCATTATTCTACTCAATATTATTGTCAGAAATCTCTACTATGTTACCTTGTGAGCATGTATGTAGTATGCACTTCTACAGATCAGATGTTTTTTTGCACATTCATAATGTCTGTACTACAACCAGGGGATAGACCATTCATAATGTCTGTTCTACAACCAGGGGATAGACCATTCATAATGTCTGTTCTACAACCAGGGGATAGACCATTCATAATGACTGTTCTACAACCAGGGGATAGACCATTCATAATGTCTGTTCTACAACCAGGGGATAGACCATTCATAATGTCTGTTCTACAACCAGGGGATAGACCATTCATAATGTCTGTTCTACAACCAGGGGATAGACCATTCATAATGACTGTTCTACAACCAGGGGATAGACCATTCATAATGTCTGTTCTACAACCAGGGATAGACCATTCATAATGTCTGTTCTACAACCAGGGATAGACCATTCATAATGTCTGTTCTACAACCAGGGGATAGACCATTCATAATGACTGTTCTACAACCAGGGGATAGACCATTCATAATGTCTGTACTACAACCAGGGGATAGACCATTCATAATGTATGTTCTACAACCAGGGGATAGACCATTCATAATGTCTGTTCTACAACCAGGGGATAGACCATTCATAATGTCTGTTCTACAACCAGGGGATAGACCATTCATAATGTCTGTTCTACAACCAGGGGATAGACCATTCATAATGTCTGTTCTACAACCAGGGATAGACCATTCATAATGTCTGTTCTACAACCAGGGGATAGACCATTCATAATGTCTGTTCTACAACCAGGGGATAGACCATTCATAATGTCTGTACTACAACCAGGGGATAGACCATTCATAATGTCTGTTCTACAACCAGGGGATAGACCATTCATAATGTCTGTTCTACAACCAGGGGATAGACCATTCATAATGTCTGTTCTACAACCAGGGGATAGACCATTCATAATGTCTGTTCTACAACCAGGGGATAGACCATTCATAATGTTTGTTCTACAACCAGGGGATAGACCATTCATAATGTTTGTTCTACAACCAGGGGATAGACCATTCATAATGTCTGTTCTACAACCAGGGGATAGACCATTCATAATGTCTGTTCTACAACCAGGGGATAGACCATTCATAATGTCTGTTCTACAACCAGGGGATAGACCATTCATAATGTCTGTTCTACAACCAGGGGATAGACCATTCATAATGTCTGTTCTACAACCAGGGGATAGACCATTCATAATGTCTGTTCTACAACCAGGGATAGACCATTCATAATGTCTGTTCTACAACCAGGGGATAGACCATTCATAATGTCTGTTCTACAACCAGGGGATAGACCATTCATAATGTCTGTTCTACAACCAGGGGATAGACCATTCATAATGTCTGTTCTACAACCAGGGGATAGACCATTCATAATGTCTGTTCTACAACCAGGGGATAGACCATTCATAATGTCTGTACTACAACCAGGGGATAGACCATTCATAATGTCTGTTCTACAACCAGGGGATAGACCATTCATAATGTATGTTCTACAACCAGGGGATAGACCATTCATAATGTCTGTTCTACAACCAGGGGATAGACCATTCATAATGTCTGTTCTACAACCAGGGGATAGACCATTCATAATGTATGTTCTACAACCAGGGGATAGACCATTCATAATGTCTGTTCTACAACCAGGGGATAGACCATTCATAATGTCTGTTCTACAACCAGGGGATAGACCATTCATAATGTATGTTCTACAACCAGGGGATAGACCATTCATAATGTCTGTTCTACAACCAGGGGATAGACCATTCATAATGTTAGTACAGGGGCCTCTATTCAATCCGTATCGCTGAAGCAATACAGACTCTGATAGAAATGTAAAGGTCCTTTCCCATTGATCTGACATATGCAGCGTTTACTGAGAATGCAGTCTCTGCTAACGCCTTTAAATCACACTGTAATGCTGAACTTCTGCGATACGGATTGAACAGAACTCCATAATGTTGGTACCAGACCATGTTGATTAGGAACATCCATAATGTTTGTACCAGACCCTGTTGGTTAGGAAGATCCATAATGTTAGTATCAGACCCTGTTGGTTAGGAACATCCATAATGTTAGTATCAGACCTTGTTGGTTAGGAACATCCATAATGTTGGTACCAGACCCTGTTGGTTAGGAACATCCATAATGTTAGTATCAGACCCTGTTTGTTAGGAACATCCATAATGTTGGTACCAGACCCTGTTGGTTAGGAACATCCATAATGTTGGTACCAGATTCTATTGGTTAGGAACATCCATAATGTTGGTACCAGATTCCATTGGTTAGGAACATTCATAATGTTGGTACCAGACCCTGTTGGTTAGGAAGATCCATAATGTTGGTACCAGACTCTATTGGTTAGGAACACCCATAATGTTGGTACCAGACTCTATTGGTTAGGAACATCCATAATGTTGGTACCAGACCCTGCTGGTTAGGAACATCCATAATGTTGGTATCAGACCCTGTTTGTTAGGAACATCCATAATGTTGGTACCAAACCCTGTTGGTTAGGAACATCCATAATGTTGGTACCAGACCCTGTTTTTTAGGAACATCCATAATGTTGGTACCAGACCCTGTTTGTTAGGAACAGGGTAG